>NC_137911.1:13972307-14114807 GCF_963457725.1 Sprattus sprattus
TGGCTTACGATATCCATCTGGGTAATGGATTGTGCTTGTGTCTTTGACAGGATGTGATCGAGGCCATTGCTGAAAGCGCGTTCAAAACCTCCCAATACCCTGTCATCCTGTCCTTTGAGAACCACGTGGACTCGTAAGATCTGACCTTCATTCAGCTAACTGCATTCAAATCGTCTCTTTGTTTTACTGCATTCCTTCTTTTCATGATTTCACGTCTCATTATTTTGTACAAAAGGAATATTGGCATAACCTTTTATGTGAGATCTTTATCCACAAAGCTCTAAATCAGTCATCAATGTTTGCGAATATCCAGATGCCTGTTGTCGGTGAAAAAAGAGCCTTATACGATCTTGAATATCCTGTGTTTTCCAGGGTGAAGCAGCAGGAGAAAATGGCCAACTACTGCAGGACACTATTTGGAGACGCTCTACTGGCAGACCCCCTGGACAAATACCCAGTGAGTACAGCCGTCCCTCACTCTGATCAGGATATATGTCCTTCACCATCTCTTACTCAAGGTCTAATGATAGGGCTGATATGTCCTTTGCCACTTCTGTCTCTAATTGATCAGCCTCCTATCAAAAACATCTTTGCTGAACAGCTTATTTCAAACACACGATTTCAACATTCCCCCCCCCCCCCCCCCCCCCAGCCCCTACTAGTGGCTCTGTGTATCTCGTGCCTGTGATTGATATAAAGCTTGTGCTCGGTGATCCTCCCTCTGATTCTTTTTGGCATGACCTTCAGTGCACCGCTACACCTCCACTGATTCATTTTCACATAGAACCCCCTGCAGACGGCCACCCTGTATGTGTGAGTGTGTGTGTGTATGTGTGTCCGTATACCCTGCAGTGCTGCCAAGAGTAGGGTGAATTGTGCTATCTCATAGTAATTCTGTTTGCAGTAGTTATGTTTTACAGTCAGTAAACATTTGTATGGTTGTCAGTGGTGTTTTGTGTGTGCACACATGGGTATATATTTTTTATTTGCATTTTCTTTTGTACAAACATGTGTCTTAATGTGGTAAGCTGTAGTTGCATTTGTGTATTTACTTGTGTATACCTGTGTGTATTTGTTTGTGTGCCCAAACCATATGTGCATGTATAATTTTGTGTGCCATGTGTAACATCAAAGATATGTGTATGTGTAAAAGCATGTGTTGTTTGCCTACGTATGTATGTGTGTGTGTGTGCACGCACGTGTGTGTGTGTGTGTGTGTGTGTGTGTGTGTGTGTGTGTGGGTGTGTGTATGAGCATGTGTTGTTTGCCTGTGAATGTGTGCGTGTGTGTAAAAGCACGTGTCGTTTGCCTGTGTGTGTGTATGTGTGTGTGTGTGTGTGCACGTGTGTGTGTGTTGTGTGTGTGTGTGTGTGTGTGTGTGTGTGTGTAAAAGCATGTGTTGTTTGCCTGTGTATGTGTGTGTGGGTGTGTGTGTGTGCAAAAGCATGTGTTGTTTGCCTGTGTATGTGTGTGTGTGTGTGTGTGTGTGTGTGTGTGTGTGTGTGTGTGTGTGTGTGTGTGTGTGTGTGTGTGTGTAAAAGCATGTGCTGGTTTCCTGTGTATGTGTGTGTGTGTGTGTGTGTGTGTGTGTGTGTGTGTGTGTAAAAGCATGTGCTGTTTGCCTGTGTTTGTCTGTGTGTCTGTGTGTGTAAAAGCATTTGCTGTTTTCCTGTGTATGTGTGTGTGTGTGTGTGTGTGTGTAAAAGCATGTTGTTTCCCTGTTTCCAGATGAAGCCAGGTCATCCCATCCCGAGCCCATCTGAGCTCATGGGAAAGATCCTCATCAAGAACAAGAAGGGAAACACAGCCACTGCCACACCCAATGCAAAGAAAACACCAGGGTCAGAGCAGACCAACAAACCAGCAGAAGTTGCCCCTGTTATTGCCCCCGACCCGGTAACTCCTGCCCCTGAGGCAGCTACTGCCCCCAGTGACATGTCCTCATCTGCCTCCGACTCACCCCCAGCTGGTGGGGTATTAGAGCCTAGCTCTGAGGCAGCTAACAACAGCAGCATCACCCAAGGGGGTCAAGGACCAGGTGGGCATCAGGGGGAGGGGATGTGGAAGTAATGTAGGCAAGAAACTTTTAGTTGGACTGCAGGATACATGAAGTTGCATTTTTAACAAATGTGTAAATCCCCTGCCTTGTGTAATTTTATTTTCGTAAAATGTGCAGTGTTTCTTTTAGTAATTCTGAAAGGCACTGTTCATTAAAACAACTTCATTATGCAATATATGTGTGTGTGTGTGTGTGTGTGTGTGTGTGTGTGTGTACAAGTGTTATATATGTGTGTGTGTTTCTGTGCCATGCATGTGTGTGTGTGTGTGTATGTATTTATGTGTTTGTGTGTGTACCATTTCTTTCTGAATGACAGAGGCTGAAGCACAGGATGAGGAGGAGCAGGATCTGCAAGATGAGCAGGACGAGGAGAAGATGAAGAACTCAGATGAGGTTCGTCGTCACACCCTGTCTGATTTACACAAATTAGACACCACAAGGAAAATACATAGGTATCTATGTATTTAATACAGACAGGTATCTATGTATTTAAGTAGGAAGCGGTATTTAATCACTTAATATCAGCTGAACACACTTAATGTACTGGACCAAACATTTAGACAGTTTTATTGTAACATCTGGAGACTTAAAAACCCTGCATGTAGATTTGAGCATTTCACGTGCTCATCCATTCTAAAGAACAGTATATAAGTACACAGAGATAAATTCAGACAGAAATCGCTACTCTCCCACTCTCCACAACCCCGCAATCCTGGAGGGATACGTACTGACTTCCTCTTCCTGTGTTTCTAACACTCTCCCAGGGAACAGCTGGACAGGAAGTGACAGCATATGAGGCGATGTCATCAATAGTCAACTACATACAGCCCAATAAATTTGTCTCTTTTGAGGTGGCCAGAAGTAAGTCTTGGTAGATTCTGTTTGCTTTGTTTACAGGCCTTAATAATTGATCAGAGATGTCAGAACACCAAAAACAACATTTATGGATCTTTTTTAATAATGAGAAGTTACACTCATAAATATCAGATGGAACCTGTTACAATACATTGCACCTATTCTGTGCTGAACATAGATTGAGAACGAGCATATTGTTACAAAATGGTGAACTGGGGACAATCGAAGTAAATGGTGGATGTCCACGATAATGTTTACTGTTTGCATATGTTTATTGTGAGTTCTGTTCTGTTAGTTTTGGAATGGTAAATATATGAAAGTGACTGTTGAAGATAAACCATTTCCAAAATAATCTTATTATACCTGTACTGTACTATGTATTTCAAGCAGTGTACGACTCTCCCTTATAGATTCTCAAAGAATGACAGGCCTGTTATTAAATACATGTAGGTTTACAAGATTGCAGCGCTGAGTTCATTGCCATGTGCTTTAATGGCTTTGATTTGCAGGGAAAAATAGGAGCTACAACGTCACCTCGTTTGTGGAGACCAAAGGAGAGAGTCTCATCGCCAAATCGGCTGTGGAGTTTGTAGAGTATCCTTTTAAGAGGCTGCATCTCTACACACAAACCATTTCTTTGCCGTTTACCCGCTTTAAACATGTGCGTGGCCTAATTGTGTATGCAATATTTAAAATAGATGGAGATTTATGTTATGTTAAACAGGCCCAGCATATGATTTATTTAAAACAAAGTGGAAGCAACACAGAAATAATTTAGCAAACGTTTTCATCAGATTTATAAATCCATCTTTATGTATTCTTGAGACACTCTATGTGTTCCTAAGCATGGTGCCACAGATACAACAAGAGGCAGATGAGTAGGATCTACCCTAAAGGCACCAGAATGGACTCCTCCAACTACAGCCCCCAGACCTTCTGGAACGCAGGCTGCCAGATGGTGGCGCTAAACTACCAGACCATGGGTAACGTGCTGCTGACGCTGCTCTCTGTTTGTTTTCTCACACATCAACAAAAAAACAACAACAACACCATCAACAGCAGCAACAGGAGCAGCAGCAGCATTTATCATTCATTATTCATTCTGCAGCTGCTTTTATTTACTCTGCCCTTTGGGCGTTGTTTACTTTGGCTCTTGGTTTGTGTTTGCTGTTGATAATCAGAAGGTCTTCTAAGGCTTTTTGTTATTTATAGGGGGTTTACAGTGTAGTGAGCGTAGTGTTCAGATTTTGACCACAAGATGTCACTCTAGCATAGGTAAACCTACCTCCTCACTGGATGGTTAGAGTGGCTCTTCCCATTTAAAAGTAACAAGGTAGAGGATATGATTACACTTTATGCTTTTCCCATGGGGAGTGAAGTTTGTTTTGTCCTGTTTTCAGTCGAATTCAGATTAATTAAAGTGGATGGATGGTATGCTTGTATTTTTAGTTTATCCGGACCAGGAACCGTTTTTCAAAGCAATAGTTCTATTTAAAGGACTCATTTTCTTGTACTCCTTCCTCTTCAGATTTTCCTATGCAGCTGAACATGAGTCTGTTTGAGTACAATGGAAGAACAGGGTTTCTCCTTAAGCATGACTTGCTGCGGAGGAACGACAAGAAGTTTGACCCATACAGTGATAGGCTTGACACCATTGTGGCCAACACACTGAGCATCAAAGTATGTGGGCCAATTCACTTCTTTCAATACCAACCCCCCCACACACACACACAGACACACACAGACACACACACACACACACACACACACACACACACACACACACATATATATATACTCACAAACACACATATACACATACACACAACTAAATTAACACTCACACTCACACTCGCACACACACGCACACACACACACACACACACACACACACACACACACACACACACACACACACACACACACACACACACACACACACACACACACATACACACACACACACAATCAGATATACACTCACACACACACACACACACACACACACACACACACTGGATTTGAATAATCAATGCAAAACTTTTAGCAAAGAAGTGGAGCTAATGAATAAAATAAGCTTGCTGCAGGCAGGATAAATAAGGTAAAACAAGGTAGGCCACTTTTAGAGCCCAAGTTACAGTACAGTCTTTCATCTGAACTTGCACATCTTTGTGTTATAGGAAGTCATAGATGTAGAGCTTAGTTTTCCCTTTGCTTCACACAGGAATTGATCTTGCAAGGAGGTTCTAAAATGGAATTTTTGTCTCTTCTGACCACGCAGATCTACTCAGGGCAGTTCTTATCTGATAAAAGCGTGAAGACTGGAGTTGAAGTTGAAATTATTGGGTTGCCAGGAGACCAAAAACGCAAGTTCCGCACCAAGTGGTGTATGCATCCCAACTCAATCAACCCCGTATGGACTGACGAGCCTTTTGTCTTTGAAAAGGTCTGTACAGAATTTTGCCCTGATAAGACAGTGATTAGCCATTGGTGGTCAGAATGAAATATTAAGTCATTACATGAATAGGATATGAACGTATTTTAAGGGCCATTATCGTCTAATCAATGGATCTTATAGCCCTCATGTCCTTCTGATATAATTCTAATTAGTATAATTAGAATTACACTGTATAATGAATATAATCATATTTAATTATAATTATATTTTTAAGTAATCAAGATACATGTAATTGCAATAAAATTATAATGACTGATTATAATATAATTGTAATTACATGTACACTTAAGTGAGAAGTGGATAGTTATTCACTTTCATACAGTACCAAAATCTATATGTAAAATCTGTAATCTACCATTAATGTGGCTGTGTAAGTAATCAGTATAGGAGAAGGCTAAATGGCTGTCTGAATAATATGTTCTGTTCACACTGACATGCTTGCATAATCTCTTTTGTGGGAATTGTATGCTAGTTACACAAGTGAAATTTCTCAATCTGCTGAAACTTGCTTGTTGGCCGTCTGTTAGATCCTGTTTCCTGAGATGGCTTCACTAAGGATTGTGGCCTACGAGGAGGGAGGGAAGTTTCTGGGCCACAGGATCATCCCCGTCGATGCCATCCAATCAGGTGAGGCTATTTGTGGTAAACAGTTCTCCACACGTGTCAGAATAACAAAACAGATCTAAAAAAAAGCTTCACATCAAATTCTGATTTATAATCAGACCCTGTACATAAACGGAGTAGCCTGTGAAGTGAAGTGCAGAAATTAAACATCTATTTAGAAACTTTCAGGAAACATTAACACAGTTTTGTCTTAACAGGCTTTCATCACATTTGTTTACGGAGTGAGAGTAACCTCCCCCTCACCCTTCCCGCCCTTTTCGTGTACATTGAGGTGAAGGACTACATCCCTGCAGCTTTCGCCGGTAACGTCTAGCTGATGTCGTTATGTTCACCTCAGCTTCCCTCTACTCACTACAATAACCACAGCAGTATCAGGACTTTAAGTCACAGTGACTTGAGAACCCCACCCCGATGTTTTTTAATCAGTGTTTGAGGCTGATTGCTTGATTGTTCAAGTGTCCAAGTAATGTTGACTAATGGTGTTAAATATGTGACAGTAACATGATTACAGCCATTTTAAGTTACCCTGGAAATCGTCTAAAGCACTCTGTCTGTCCGCTTTAAGATTTCACGGATGCTTTGTTCAACCCAGTGAAGCATGACAAGCCAGCAAAGACACAGGAGGTAGACGAAGAAAAACATTTTTTTTAAGGAAATGTTACTTCTGCAACATGTCTGTAGAAAATGTCAATGGTCAGTTTGTCATGGGTTACTATGTGAGTCTCCTCTTTGTTTTCTGTCCAGTCGTCGGCATATCTCAGTCCCTATGAGCTCCCCATCTCTAGCATGACACCGCCTGCAGAAGACAAAGCTACACCACCGTCTTCTCCACCTGTGGCAGGTAAGAGGAGCACATGTCCTCACTGTCACTCACATTGTCACTCTGACTTAAAGAGGTGGGGCTGGAAAAGGGCCAACATCCACATTATTACTGCAATAGAGATTAATCCCTGTCCCATTTCCTGTATTGCATTTACGTGTATTTTCCTAGCAGATACAATTTACACACTTACTTTTTTGGTAAAGTTTTGGCTTTAGTGTCAATCATTTTCGGAATGATCTGCATCTACATATGTTAATGTTAGTTTTGAACGCTTAGGGAGGATGTCTAGTGTAACTAGTGTCTGTATGTTGTGTTTCTTGACTCAGATGTTAAGGTCACTGAGGATCCAGAAGAGGGCGCTATCCTACCTCCACCACCAGGAGAGGAATGTCCTGTATCTGCTGCTGCTTCTGCTTCTGCCACTGCCACCTCTGACTCCCCCTCAGCCACAGTCATAGAGGAGAGCAATCCCACTCCACCTCCTGAGCCCCCGACACAGCCAGAGACACCTCCAGTCTCTCCTCTCGACCCTCCCACTATCATCGACCCACCCTCAGACTCCACAGATGCTGCCAGCACCCTGACACCCCCTGAGGCAGAGGCCCCAGACACAGAGCCACCCTCTGTCCAAGAGACGGATGCCTCAGATGAGCCTCTTCCGACTGGGAGTGAGGAGGAGACGGCGGACGATCCCCCCTCTGAGCCCCCCACTGGGGTTGAAGTGGCCCCTGGAGAAGTGGCCTTAACCCCGCTAGTTTCCAACGCATCTAGTGACACAACAGGTAGAGTTGTCTTGTTTAAAGTTGTTTGAAGTTAGATGAAGAATCAAGACGTTTTTATAACCTTCATGTTAGCCCCGTTTCACATTGTGAAATGCATTTACACTCTTTTACAAATTTTTTCGAGAACCCCTCCAGTGTATGTCACATCTTTTTATCTGCTCTGAGTCTTTCTTTGTATACTGAGAACCAGTCTCCAAGTTGAAATGACACTATGAGGAACTTTTTCTATTTGCTGTATTCCCGCACACAGAGCCCTCCACTGTGTCCTCAGAAGAACTGCTCCAGCACAAGAGCTTCCTGAAGGTCACCAAGAGGCAGGAAAAGGAGCTGAAGGAGCTGGAGAGAAAGTTCCAGAAGAAAGGGGAGGAACTGACTCAGAAATACAGCGACCAGTTCAAGTCCCTCAAGAAGAAGACCTCCCTGAAGAAGAAAGAGTAAAAGTTCAAAAGTTATTTTTTTCTCCCCAACCCTCTCCATGTTTCTCTACGAGGTCCCATCTCATGCATGTTGAATTGGTCACAGCACAGGGGCAGCACCTAAAGTGCTCACAATGTGCTGCTGTGCTATTATTATCACCAACAGGAGAGATGATGATGACGGCGCTGCTGTTGTTGTTGTTCAGAGCAGGTCTCTTAATTGGAGTATATTTAGACTCAGTTCTGAGCCAGCTGCAGACATGACAAAAATATTCCATGCCTAATAGATAATCCACCTTTCAGAGCATGCTAATTCCTAATGAACATTTCTTTGTAACCTGCCCTCTCGTACCGGCTCGGTTTCGAGAAATGTTGTTGTTGTTTTGATGCTGAAGGCTCGTCCTGTGTTAAGATACATTTCAGACAGGGGGTGAGGTATACCAGAGCCTCACTTCTCTGTGTTGCAAAGCCTTCAGCCGGGTTCTCTCCGAGGGGAATGTAAAGAGGCTGCACTCAAGGTGTCCGCATGCAGAGGAGGAAAGTGGTCAGATTCATCCGTGCAAGACTGATGTGTGGGTGGTGCTGTAGCCTAAGTATGAGTCACTCACCAGCTCATGCATTTAAGCCTGGACAAAAGGGGAAATCAATGGATTGACCAACCGAAATGATTAGTGCTCAGCTGTGAAGAGTCTATGCTTAACGAAAGCTCTCCTTATTGAAGGGTGATGCTTTTATAATCTATAGAAGTTTAAACAGCATCCGCAACTGTTTTGTGAAAATGGACAAACAAATGCCCTTTTACACTCCCAGGTGCCTTTTATGAAAATAACTCATTGTGCCTTTTATAAGAGTAAACCACTGCCTGGTCTGATAAAACACTCTTTCTTCATTTCAGTAATAACTACCTGCAGTCTCTCTAACTAAGCCCCAGTTTAGACAGTAGAAAATATTAAAGTTAACAGAAGGTTATAAAGACTGATATACAAGACCACACTGTACCTGGAAACAAAAGCATTACGCATCACCCCACTTTTGTGAATTGACCTTGTTTAACCATGTTAACCCTTAACTGGATGTTTGTTGTGGTGCCCCCTGCAGGGCTGGAGATGAGCAGGTGTTTGAAAGTCATAAAGCTTGAAAAAAGCATGAATCATGCACAAGACCACACTGTATTCATGATCTCACGTTCGTGTCTTTGCTTTAACCTGTTAGCTTGTTTGCTTGAACCTGTTTGCTTTCACCTGTTAACCCTTGACTGGTTCTCTGGTGTGGCGCCCCCTGCAGGGCTGGAGCTGAACAGGTGGGGAGAGGGCCCCAGATCGAGCGCGTGCTAGAGCTGAAGGAAAAGATGCAGCTGGAGCTAAGGCCTCTGTGGGTGGAGCAGCATCACCTCTTGAGGAAGAGGAAGGAGCAGCATGCCACCGAGGTACAGCACAGGCTGAAGATAATTAGTCATTGCACATCAGTGCCAGCATGATTAGGAATGCAGGGAAGGAATGCATTTGTTACCCGCAGCCAACAGGTTACATATTACAGGGCAGTGGCTAGCGTTGTAGCAACGGTGCCAGGGAACCCTGAACGACGTCCAGCACTGGTCAAAGGGCACTGGAACATTCGAAGCAAAATGTGTTTGCGATATCTTGACTGTAGGGGTTGAGATAATTTAGGGAGCCCACTATTTCCTTTTACCCCCCTGGCATTGAGGTAGTAAAACTTCCGTTCTCGACACCCTATCCACATCAAACAGGTTACATCACAAGTATAAGTCCTTCCGAGAAACCGGTTCTATAACCTTAACTATGGAAGGACTAAGTGAGGGATAATGTATAATCCGCCAGTAATTATTGGAAAATAAATCCTGACAAGACAAACAGGACCTGGATGCGCAGCTCCCCTGCTTATTATACATTTACTTACCAAAATTATAGAAGGCATTCCTCTAAAATATCTCTTTGAGAGTGAAAAAATTGTGACAACATGTAGGGTTACATGTTGTAGAAATCGTAGCGCCTAAATAAAATAAATAATAATAATAATGATTAAAGGAGAGAGATGGCCTGAACCCACCTGACAAACGATATTGTCGCATATGCATGCCTGGTATCGGAACCACTGTTTTTGCTTTGTTTTAGAGAGGTTTCAATTGTAGCATAAGAGAAATGACTTGTTGCATGGTTACCATGTCATTTAAAATGATTTCCCCCATTGCCCCTTCGTTGTGTATTTTATATTGCTGCATTTGTCAGTTTATAGGGATACAGTCCCAAAAGTGCCATGTGAATGGCATTGTTATTGTTAAGCAATATTGTACAATCAGGCCATGGTTTGGGGCACATGTGGTTTGCAAGCAGTGCATTCAATCACAACTTTCCTATTCAGCCATCAGACAGTAAGCCCACTCTGTCCCATAAACCTGTATTTACAATCAGGCATGGCCGCGCACCAGAGGGAGAGCTCCTGCTGAAGTAGTCATAAAAGTGAAGTAGGCCAGGGTGCTCGCAGGGAGAGCGTGGAGGGAGTGAAGGGCCCTGCTGAGAACTTATCGCACAGCTCATGGAGGAGCAGAGATTCAAATTGTCCTTTTTATAATCATATTTTAATGTCTATTTAAAATGTGGCCTTTTGAAACATCAGTGCTTCTTTGTTCAGGGCGTCTTGGCATATTGCCCATGCAGTTTACCTACACATGGGTGTGCCTGTGCTATGCTGTCGTGTAATTGATGCACATACATACAGTAGCAAACTGATTCATTCAAAGCCACTCACAGGTCAGGTGTGCACATTATCAGTGTTTCATGCTCTGAGAACCAAACACAAACCACTTGGCATTGCAAGTTTCTTCCTCTACCATTTGACCTAAGGGGGCATATTCTAATGTGTCAGTCCAGGTGGTTGACCTTAAACACTGGGATGGATTTTCCAATATCTGAATGTGACGCTCACCACTCCCCCGACAGAGTGCTGGGTGTTCTTTCCCAGGCCACCCACTGGCAGAGTGGCTATTGGGGGCATCGATTCCTCATCAGTGCTGAGGTGGACCCCTGAGCCGCCCAGCCTTAATCAGGAGGATTAGGAGAGGGATCATAGGGGTGAATCATGTCACTCTCCCCCTGCCAATGGCAGAGCAAGGGCCCCTGGCTCAGCCGAAACTCCAGCGGAGTCAACAGCTCTAAGCAACTTACACACTCTCACACCTCACACCTCATGCACACACACCTCTCGTCCTGAGAGCTGGGAATGAGTCAGAGGACAGAGCAGAGGAGATAACGTGGTTAGAAATCCAAAGCCCAGATCTTTACTGAGCTGGAATATTTACCAGAATAGAAAAGACTGGGACATAAGACCAAAGAAGTATAGAAATAGAATAGATTAAATGGACTACAGCTAAAACATAGCAGAGGGAAATCAAACAGAATAGAATAACATTCTCTCATGACAGCAGCCTAGTAAAACCAATGCCTTCTTAATTTACCATCCTATGCGAGTGTCTCCATTTCTAATCACTTGAAGTGACCACTCAGTCCACTTGAGTGAAGAGCATCAGTGCGTCCAAGCACCTGCCATTTGAGCCAGGAAACAGGAACCAACTGAAGTGAACATAGCATGTGAGGTGTCATTGGCTTGTTCATGGCTTTAGTATTTAAGTCATAAGAGCATATAAATTGATGAACATGCTGTCCACAGAGATAGTGTCAAAGTGCTAGTCATCAAAGCAGAGATCTGAATGAACATGCTGTCCATAGCGTTAGCATTAAAGCCCTAGCCATCAAAGCAGGTTGTGTATTTTCACCACACATGGGACATGATGGCTGTCTCTGCACAGACGGCCACCTGTTGAGTTGTTGGACTGTGAAATGAGATGCTCTGACTTGGTAACTGTGTTCTGTTTGCTGTTTCCGGTGTGACAGTGCCTGACCAAGCTGCTGGAGATGGCCACGGAGAGACACACCGGCGAACTCAAAGCCCTGCACAGGTGCAGCATACTAATGCACACACACATACACACACGCACACACATACACACACGCACACGAGCATGAGAAAACGGATATGTGAGCATTAGCACATGCATACTGTACATACATATACATGCATACATACATACATACATACACACACACATGTACACACACACACAAACATACACACACACACACACACACACACACACACACACACACACACACACACACACACACACACACACACACACACACACACACACACACATAAGCACACACTCAGACAGTCATTCATAACACATCATGCATGAAGGTCCATCATGATTGTTTGTCAAAAACTCATTCCATGTTTCCTGCTGTAATTTCTGCCTGTAGAATATAATTGGCAGAACTGAGTCTCTGAAATGTATTTAAAACTTCTGCAGTTGCTATGCCCAGGCAACAGACTGAACATATAGCTCCAGTCTTTCAGGTTGTGCAATCACTGGAGATTGGTTTATTATGAGAGCATGTGGGTGGCAAGCTGATTTTCTAAACTTGTGTATATGTGTCTGGAGTTTGCTTTACTTGTGTTTGCGTGCTGTCATTTTGAGTCCTCGATGAAGTATTTTTTCCAATGTCTTGATCAACTCTTTATGCTACTTTTGCTAATTGTGGCAGAGTGTGTGTGTGTGTGTGTGTGTGTGTGTGTGTGTGTGTGTGTGTGTGTGTGTGTGCGCACACATGTCTATTCATGTTCTTTGCTTTAAGCTCTGCTCTCCACTGGCTCCCCACACCTTTTCTCTGTGTAAGCAGGCCAATGGTCATCAGTGTGCCCTGAGGTTGCAAATGGACCTGCTGGTGTTGTGCATCAGTGCTGTGAATAACAGACCTGGACAGAACACAACATTTACCGACTATATTTAACCTCAGTAATTTGGTCCAAATGTGGCCTTATAGAAATGTCAACCCTGTCGGCGGCGTCAGCACCCCGCACATTAATTCTGATGAGTGTTTCTGCGGAAGGAAGGTACGGGTGCAGGGAAGAAGATTAGGATATATAGATAGAGTCCTACTCTATTGCTGACATTATGGTGAAATTGACTTTTTTCTCTTTTTTCCATATCTTTAATCTCTCGCTCTCTCGCTGTCTCTCTCCCTCTCTCTGTTTTCTCAGTGAGGACAAAGAGACGAGGAAGAAATCAGGATCAGCGAAGGGCAGGTGAGGTGACGAGGCTGTCTGTGGTAGCCGGGTTCTCTGAGGTGACGAGGCAGCCGGGTTCTCTGAATTCAAAATCTCTACCAGTCAGCAACCTTTTTTTTTAAATGACTTGAATAAGAAATAATCTTTATTTTTAAAATCAAAAAATAATGCCAATTAGTAATGTTTCTATTAAATCAATGAAGCACCATTTGCTCACCCAGTCTATCCTGAAAATGGCTTGGTGTGTCCTCTGTGACTTTGGTATAACACAGATGGTTTCATATCTACACATCGTGTCCTCACCAGCAAAGACAAACATTGACATTTCACACAAAATCACACTGTTGCTAGAGCTGAGGATATCCGAGGATCCGAGGATCATGGGTCCTCAAAGGTAAACATAAATTAAGTATCTGCAGTCGAACGAACTGCGAAACAGGAAATTCGGTAACTGTCAGGGGAAGACACTGGAACATAAAACCTTATTATGGGTAAGAGCTATATGTTTTTTTTTCCACCTCTCTGTAACTGCTGTCAGTGGAAAACAACCTCCTCACAGTTGTCCATAACATTGAAGGAACCATAACCTTTCCATGGAGCCATGCCCCAAAACTTTCAGGGGTTGTTGAACACACCCTTTTGTATCCTAGACTTCCAATGGCACAGATAGTGACATCATAACACCTGGCCTGTCCCCCAGGCCCCTGTGGTTATTGACAGCCTCCTCCATCATGTCATATTGATGCGGTGGGTGGCCAGCGCTCCTTCTCTCTCTTTCTGCGTGGCCAGGGCCGCAGGCTGGGCCTGCTACAGCAGCTCACACCTGGTTCCAGTTATTCAATCGAGACGTGTCACATTGGAGAACGAGCAGTTTCCACGAAGAGGTCTGGCCGACCAGCTGGTGATTCAGCTGTCAGATTACAGCGGAAATGTATTTTGTATACATTTAATGTCAGCTGTTGCATAATCATTAGAATGAGCATAGCTCTCAAAAACCAAGAAGGAAAACAAGGCACTCATTTCAAAATAAGTGAAAAAGATGAAATGCCCGTATCGACTATAAACCTATAAGAAGGTATAAAGGCGTTTTAACTTTTCTTTTTCTACTCCAGCAAAGACAACCCCCGATATGAACTCTACATAGTGTTTTCAGGCAGCATTTTCTCACTTTTTACAGAACTAGCATACTTTGTGCTGAGACATAGGATTGTCAAATATTTAGTGTGTCAGTGTCAAGTGTTTCTCCCTGTGGTGACGCTGTGTTTCTTCTCTGCACCCACAAAAGGCTGAAGAAGAGCAGGAGTTGCGAGCTGCTTGATGAAGACATTCCTGAAATTAAAGTGGTATGTTATTGTTGTCTTCGCAATCGGTAAACCATACCACCTCTCTGTGCATTTCTTAACATTTTCCCTCCTTTCTATCACTGTGGATCCCAGCAGCAGTGGAAGAGGGTACTGATTGCAAAGAGGGAGTACCGCTCTTGAATAAGCATGTGTCATGGTCTAATTGAACTGTTAGTCACAGCGTGGTGGGAGAACCTGGTGGTCCGAGCGGAGGAGGAGGGGGCATCGTGCCAGTCCCTTGCCCAAAATTATGGGGCTTCGTGTCATCAAGAAGCCCAGCAATTTAAACCTCCACTGGCATCTCAGAACTAAGGGACAAATAGTTTGCAAGCTGTTGGTCCACCATACTTGCACTTGTATACAAACACTAACTGAAGACAGCATCAACTAATTGAATTCACACATACGTGCACGCGCCCGCACACACACACACACACACACGTGTAGACAGACATATACACACACTTCCACTCCAACCCACACACTGTAATGGTTAGAACATTCTAACCAGGAGAATGGACCCCCTCTTACTCATCATCTTTCTAAGGCTCAATGTGTGTGAGCATAAGAGCATGTGTGTGTGTATGGAGGGAAGGTGTGTGTGTGTGTATGAGTTTGAGTGTGAGTGTGAGTGTGGGTGTGTGTCCTTGTGTGGCGTGGAGGGGTGTATGTGTAAGTGTGTGTGTGTGTGTGTATGTGGAGGAAAGTGTTGTGTGTGTGTGTGTGTGTGTGTGTGACAGAGCATGTGTGCGATGACTCACCCTCTGTTGTTGTTCTGCTCCCTCCTCACATGTCTGCTCCTCTGTGTGCTAGCCTGCCAGCTTAGATATACCACAGCTCAGATGGCCGCTTCTTTCACCATGTGAATGGGGTCCCTGAGTAGGGCACATACCCCAATATGCTCTGCTGGGCTTTTGGAAATCTTCCTCAGACTGAGTCTCTGTGATTTCTGACAGGCTGAAGACAGCATGAACAC
Organism: Sprattus sprattus; assembly: GCF_963457725.1. Taxonomy (NCBI): domain Eukaryota; kingdom Metazoa; phylum Chordata; class Actinopteri; order Clupeiformes; family Clupeidae; genus Sprattus; species Sprattus sprattus. The sequence goes on from NC_137911.1 coordinate 13,987,789, forward strand.
ACAGGAAGAGGCCCTGAGGAAGAAACAGGCTGCCACCCTGGAGAAATTCAGATGCTTTGTTAACAAGGTGACTTGCACACAACATCACAGAAAATATTAATACTTCCACTGAATGTTTGTGAATATGCCATCACTAAGACAAGTAGTACAGCAAATGAATTGCCACTAAACAATCGATTAATATGCTAATCATTTCTATAAAACACAGGCAGTATTATTCTAGAAGGCAGCCATTATGGCTACTCAAAAGGAAAGTACACATCTAACCACTCACAGTTACCACTCAAACCAGTGCTAACATTGTTAGCATAGTGTGCATCTTTTAAGCAATACATTCATGGGAGACAGTTGTATACACCATGGCAACAGGTGTTTGGGACAGTTATTTGTTAGTTACATTGGAGTTGTACCTGATTTTTGGTAGATGGTCTAAAATGTTTTGTTTGGGTTACAGTGTGTTACGGCCAGGATACCATGCCAGTTCCACATTTACTGTGTCAGATATTCATACTGCTTACTTTGACCTATTGAACATGTGTTAAGATAAGAGGCAGCTTGATGTACTATTTGTCGGTCTCCTGATTCAACATGAAATCTTAAAGAGGCAAAGCTCATTGGCTTGTCATTAAATCAAATCCTCTTAACAACTTGTAGTTAATCTTCTGATTAGTAATCAGCCCTCCTCTCAGGACATCCCCGCAAACAGGGAACGTCCCCAGGACGTTAACAGGACATTCGCAAGGTCCCCAATCGTCCCCAATTGGTCCCCGCCACAACGTTCGCTAGAGGACGTTACCAGAACGTTTTTGACGTTCGTAGCAAGTCTACGTTTGGTCCTTCTGCGACGTTCGCATGAGTCTTAAATCGGACTTTTAGGGAACCTTATAAATTGGTCTGTCAGCACACCTCCCCAGGACGTCATTTAAAAACGTCCCCATAACCTTTACCTGCAGGTCCTCTGCGTAACGTTCGCATGAGCCTTAAAACGGACTATTAAGGAACGTTATAATTTGGTCACTCAGCACAGGTCCCCAGGACGTCATTTAAAAACGTCCCCATAACCTTTACCTGCAGGTCCTCTGCGTGACGTTCGCATGAGCCTTAAAACGGACTATTAAGGAACGTTATAATTTGGTCACTCAGCACACGTCCCCAGGACGTCATTTAAAAACGTCCCGTAACCTTTACCTGCAGGTCCTCTGCGTGACGTTCGCATGAGCCTTAAAACGGACTATTAAGGAACGTTATAATTTGGTCACTCAGCACACGTCCCCAGGACGTCATTTAAAAACGTCCCGTAACCTTTACCTGCAGGTCCTCTGCGTGACGTTCGCATGAGCCTTAAAACGGACTATTAAGGAACGTTATAATTTGGTCACTTAGCACACGTCCCCAGGACGTCATTTAAAAACGTCCCGTAACCTTTACCTGCAGGTCCTCTGCGTGACGTTCGCATGAGCCTTAAAACGGACTATTAAGGAACGTTATAATTTGGTAACTCAGCACACATCCCCAGGACGTCATTTAAAAACGTCCCGTAACCTTTACCTGCAGGTCCTCTGCGTGACGTTCGCATGAGCCTTAAAACGGACTTTTAGGGACCGTTCTTATTTGGTCCTCTGATGGTCCTCTCTGAACCAGAAGTTCCGCTAGAGAAAAATGATTTTCATTTGCCCGACATTTTAATGATAAGCCGGCCAAATATCTAGCCTATTTCTGCTTCTAAATTAGCCCATTGAAGAAAACTGACGGCCTGCATAGCTTAAATAATAACATAATCAGGTAGTTTAGAATGCAACATGTTTATTTTCCTAAGTTTACAATGGGAAACAAAAACATTTATGTCTGATGCGCGTCAATTAGTGGCCTTTAAGCGCAACCTGCTGTGGCGTTAAAATGAGCGCCGCAACATGGTCATTGCTCTGTTCAATGAGAGCAGAGATTCTTAAATTATTCGACCCTCTTGTGAATCCTTTGCACATTTTACTGTGACTATCAATTACCTCGCACCTGAGCCAAGAGAACTTGTCACTCCATAACGACATAAACGCCCGACATTTCAGCTTTTTCTTTGGTGATGCTGTTCGAACATCTAGGGCTTCAGGTATTCAGTGTTTGGAAAGTTCACTTTCTACATGAACTTGCTCAGTTCATTGTTGATAATTCATAATTTTGAACTACGTTCACAGCTCCAATTTTCAATATGAGGCGAGTGCTATAATTTTTCAAAATCTCTGTCTGCAATACCGCTCTCGGCTCTTCCGCGCGCTCACGCACGGTAATAAAAGGAAACGCGCAACACTGCAGGTATTACAGGTTCATCCTCGTCAGAAGGTTTACCCTCATCAGATGTTTTTGGCCTCTGAAAAAAAGCTTTTAAGGCTAGTCTGCTTGGCCATGTTGGATCCTTCTCACTCAGTTCGCTCCTCGTTTGAAACCGAGGGTTTGCGCTTTAAAATGCAGCATATGCGTGTTGTTAAATAACTTTCTAACGGCAGATTAGCCTGTTCCTTTTAAACATAATAAGGGCAGTGCACGTTTGCTTTATAGGCCTTACGTAATATTAGGATTGTTGTCAAAATTGTGTTTGCGAGACGGGATTTTTAAAGAAATTCCAATCAGACAATTTGACAGGTGAGCTCTTCGTTCTGTTGCACCATCTTTGAAGGCCTGTGGAAAGCTCAATATGTTAAAGCTAGACACTTGGTCACCTTCCTATGTATGCATTGTATTGGAATCATGCAGACATTACATTTATAGCACAGATCAGTACAGAAGCATTCATATTTATTTTATTTCATCATTCTTAGTTTGGCTAGTTATTCTGCCTCCCTGCCCGCACGTCCGTGATGTGCCATGGATGTTAATTAAAAAAGGAATCATTACGGAAAACCCTCAATGCGTAGTGACTGAGATTGCTACAATATGCTTTTCCTCAAAAAAGACTAAGTTTGTTGGCTGTCTCACACTGTGATAAACCTGTTAAAGTGGCACTATAGTAATCAGACAGTGTTAGGACAGTAGGTAGCGATCTCGTTTAGTAATAGGAAGGTTTATGGTTCAATTCCCATGCCCGCAATCAAGTTTGTAATCGTGTGTGTCTGTGTCTATGCATATCATATGAAATGTGTAATATAAATGAACTTGACCTTGTGTGTGTGTGCGCACTGTAAGCAAAATGACGGCTCCGCGATCTATTATTATTTTATTTTCTTCATTTAGCTCAGCAAAAACGGTCGTGCCTGCTACGTCCGCGGTGCATCCTTGAATAACGTACCCAGGACGTCTAAAATAGGTTTTGTAGATGTCACCACAATGCCCTCAGGACGTTCTTGCAACTTCCTGCAGAACGTCCCCAGGACCTATAGAAACACGTTCCCCAGACGTAACCACAATGCCCTCGGGAGGTGCTTGCAACGTCCTGCATAACGTCCCCAGGACCTATAGAAAACGTTTCTCAGTTGTCACCGCAACGTCCTCGGGACGGTCTTGGAACGTCGTGCAAAACGTCCTAAAGTTGTCACGGGAACCATACACATTTACGTTTTTAGAACGTTCAGAGAGACCATTACGGGACGTCTAGGGGACGTCATTTTGCTTACAGGGATGCCTCTGGGATGTTGCTTCATGCAGACCTTTCAGACGTGAAAACTGAGTAAATGACATGAGTACAAGACTCAGCTCTGCAAGTGGAAGCAGTGGATGGCATCTGATTAAAGCTGCACTTGACTTCGGAGCTGTCCAATCGTCTTCAAGTGCAACAGCACTTTCTTTCCCAGCAGGTGGCACAACCAAACATAGACTTCGTGCTCAGAAAGTTCCGTTAACTTTGCTTTTTCTGTGACTAACTTGAAACTGTCACACCAGATTTCACTATTTGTTGACTTGAATGCGCTCAGATGGAGAAATATCTTTGAATGGACAGGCACTACATCCACTGTATTTATAGCCTATCTTCCCAAATCCAGACTGGATTGGATGCACAAAGTATCAATCATATCTGCATCTCTAAAGTACCATGGCTCAAATAGGCTGCACTTTTAAAGCTCAGCATCCTAGAGGAAGTTACAAAATAAAGTTCTGTAAATAGTCGTTAAATGTTTTGAAGCCTGTTTTTTTCCAGGTTGATAATGTTAGCTTGCATGTGTTTGCACCATGCTGAAAATGTAAAATACTCAGTTTGTGTGTGCCTTTCAGAACATTTCAGGTAACGTTGCTTGCCCCTTAAGTTTTAGATACTATGGGCATGGGCTTTTTGGAAAGGTTGACAACAAATCTAGGTTTTTTTTTAGAATATATCCTCTTGTTGTCCAGGTCATCCAAGAGTTTTGGGTAACGTCTGTTTTGGGTAACGTAGCCATGGGTGCGACTGTCTGTGCAGCTTTTTGGTAGGGTCCACAATCGAATCATGCTGTTTACAGAATTGACCCTCTTTTTGTCCAGCTGAATAGAGATGCCCTGGAAGAGCACGGGGAGAAAATGAGGTCGCTGCCGCGTGACGTGACAGTGGCGGTGAACGCCTGCATGGGGACACACTTTCCCGACCAGGTGGAGCAGATGGCAGATTGTAAGCAGGAGAAGGTTGGCCATTACGGAAACGTTTTCCTGGGGTGAACGCATCCCGCTGGCCTTCGTCCCACTGTGACACACATCAGGGAATTATACACTGAATCATCTCTTTCATAATACAAAACTTGTTTATAATGTTTATTTTATATGTGATTGGTTCAAAGGTGATTGATTTTAGTTTGTTTGAGTTGATATGTGGTGTTTATGGAATCCCTCTGAAACATAATTTTTCTAGTTTTTAGAGTATGTGTTATATTTTATTTCCCCCTAGCAGAAAATGAAAGATTCAAAAAGTATAAGCCTATATTGTCTCTTAGAGTACAGTACATTTTACATCTTAATAGTGAAAGGATCGCTTTTATGACTCAGGGGTGGGGTGAGGTGTGGGCGACTAATGGAGCTGTATGTTTTTAATGAAAGCACAGCATCTTAATGCAATTTGCACATCAGTTGAGGGTGTCTGGTGGCGGTGTGTGGGAGGTCAAGGTAAGAGCTCAGTCTTCCCTGATTCATCCTGAACTACTTTTTAGGGATTCTTTCACTGATAAAATGTAAATGGCCTTTAAGGTGATTTTATTGTTGTTCTTCCTGGTTACAAGATGTCAAAGAGAAAGCATATCCAGGTAAAAAGAAAAGAAACGTAGTATAAAAAAACCTGTGGCTGTCTTACCCATCTAGCATGGCTTTCATTCTTCTCTCTTCCAAAGGGCAAGGGAATTATGGGTAATAAACACAGGGAGAACACTGTGAATCAGAGCGTCTTTATCAGTCTCCGAGTGCTCCGGCGAGTCAACGACTCAAGCTGTCACAGCTCAGATGGACTAGAGCCTGTTCCCCCAACACCATCCTCCCACTCTCCCACTCACAAATGGCTTACCTTCAGAAGGATAACAGGATAAGTCCATTTTCAGATGCACAGCAGAAAAAGCTGTAGTTACGCTCCCAGTAACTGACTAATTGATTGTCAGTTTTCTTTTTTGTTTTCCTCATGTTTGAGAATAATTCTGTGACCAGGGGTTGTCATTAATATCTTTTTGGGGGGAATTGTGGTCTGTTTGTTATCTATATAGTGCCTTTTACAGTCTCTTTTTTTTCTTTAAGGATTGTAGCATTTCAATAATTTCATATCTAACTAAAATTATAGTCTGGGTATAATAGAGTGTGGGTGTATTGTTAGTGCCTTTTGAATTTTTAAACACAATGCTAACCAATTTGAAAGAGATGATGCCTGATGTTCTTTCAGGTGCATTGTAATGGGATACATCATAAACAGTAGTTAATAACACATTCAAAATAAGAATGTTTTAATAGAAACAAACACAGCCTCTTTTGCTGAAATATTGTGTATTGAGTTAAGATGAATAAAAACATTCATAATAACAGACTTAAATAAATATGTTGGTAATTGAATTTGTCTTGGCAAAACAGCATGTGTGGATGTATGGACACGCACACACACACATCTATTTACAGATAACCACTTGAAAGCTGAACTCCACCTGAGTGTGGTTTAATGCACAGTGAATGTCTTTTTGAATGACATTTTTACAGCCGCAAAAAGCATGTTCTTAGTCAGAGAGGCTAGTTTGCTATTTTTGGCACAGTAATAGGTAGTTTTGTTTCAAAGAGCAAGGTAGCACGGCACGTGGAAACAGGCCCACGTGTTGAACCACTACATCCGTCACGTTATTGTGTTTGTATCCTAAAGAGACGCGCGCACGCACGCACGCACGCACACACACACACACACACACACACACACAGACAGACATACACATACACATACATACATACACATACACACGCAGCCGCACACACAGCACACACACACTTACACATCCCATGTTACACACCAGGGGCTCTACGCTTAGGCTACCTTGTAAAAAAGATTGACTGCTGTTTTGTGGCTTCTGAGTGGAGCGATCCCTGGCACAATGGACCCACCCACATTTTCATGATGTCAGATAATTACAAAGCTCTTTAGCACGGCTAAATTATCTTGAAAGGCTTCATTCCAAACGACTGAACGTGATGTGCAGTGCACGTGTTTCTGTGCCAAGTATGCATCTGCTGTTGAAAGACAGAGAGACAGAGAGAGATAGAGTGTTTGTGTTTCTGTTCTTTCACACAAAAGAGAGTGATTGAGAAAGTGCCCTGAGATCTTGTCTATTTTTTCGCAGCAAAAAGAAATGTCGCTGTGCAGATACTCAGTTTTAAACCAAGGCACTCTGATCGGATTTACTTTCTTCCATTCAGCCAGGTAATGGGCTGCGTAGACTGGAATGTCACCTTCCATCCTTTTGTCTGGTTAGAACATTGAAGAAAACAGCCTGCAGAGTTCAATACTTCAGTGTAATCACAGCTTGAAACAGATAGACAGATGTATAGATTGTAACCAGTGATACTGAAACAGCAAACACAGTTGGTTTTGTAAAAAAAAAGGAATGGCTGGTTATATGTGGGATAATAACTGCTATGGGGTCCTAATACAATTAATGAATGGGGCAGAGACTAACCAAAAGTTACTGTTATGAGTTACTGTTGCCACTGATTACTTCAATTCAGCTTCTTGCCAAGACTATGCCTTTTCTGAACCATAGACTTTGCCATTTCAAAATTGACACATTCAGTAGTGTAAAGCTGAGATTGGTTTTCACCTCGGGCAGGGAGAGATGGTGATTCAAGTGGTGTTTGTCACATTGGTCCGGCATCATTCCAATAAAGGAAGATTGATGCCCCATGGTCTGTCCATGTTTATCACTTGTCAGGTTTTCATTCAGCGTGTGTGTGTGTGTGTGAGAGAGTGAGAGAGAGAGGGACCAAGAGTGACAGAGAGATAGTATGATGGAGGACAAGAAAGAGTAAATATCAGACAGACACACACACACATACACACACAGGTACACACTTAACAGACATTCACATTCATTCACACACATAGGCGAAGGTGTGCCCACACACATAAATGTACACACAGACACACAGGCTCTGAGTGGGCAATGAGGGAGGAGGAATAGGGCAGAAACCTCTTGTCTTGTGTGGGTAGCAGCCTCAGTGTGTGCGTGTGTGTGTGTGTGTGTGTGGGGGGGGGGGGTATAGTGCCTTGTGGGATGTGGGATGTTGGGAGTGGGATGGGGATAACAGGTGAGACGGGGGTTTACCGCAGCGAGGTCCCATCTAACTGAGGGAGAAGAGGAGGGCTTAATTTACATTAGCATTGGCTCTTTCTCCCTCTGTGAGTGGGCACACCCAGCTTTAGCATTAGCATTGGCTCCTTGCCCCTCTGTGACTGGGCACCAGCAGGTTGTTTATAGCAGGAAGGAGTTAAATGCATACAGGAGAGCCTGAATCCTCACAAAAGCCATTTGAATGCTAATGGTCTCAGCTATCTGCATATCAATGTACAGAGATAGATAACTCAAAACGAAAGTTGTTTATATTAAACACAACAGGAAAGCACCAATATTCAGTTCCATCAGTGAGCACAAGCACCCGGAGTTTCTCCACAGTCGGGCAACCTGGCAGTGCTAAGCTAACACCACACACTCCGCCTACGCATGACACACAGATCACTGCTGTCAAGGACACACACATGCCACCATGGTGACAAGACCACTAGGGGATAACACACACATACACACACATACACACACACACACACTTGGGTGTTCCACAGCTGGTGATGATGATGGTTGCAAATGAGTTGACAGCTCCAGCTGGTGTTGGGAACCTCCACAGTAAAAAGTTTAGTTCAGTCTAGCAAAAGTAGTAAATTAATACCGACATGGCTTAAAGTTATAGATACACGTCAAAGTGTGAGTAAGTATGTATATACTGTAGATATGTAAGTATGTACTTAGGGTAATGTCTTATTTAACATAAGTTAGAATAAACATGACATGTATTTATCAAGTGGTTAGCAGCAATCTGTGTATGCTCACCAATAGTAATGAGGTGAATTCACAAGTAGGCATTACCCAGCCATGAATTCAACATCAGTTATGGCTCATTAGTACTGAAGATCAGTTAAACAGTCTATCTGACTATTTTACTTTTGCATCTTCTCACTGATTTTGAAAGCAATGATACATTGGCTGTCATTGCATCTTCAGAAACCATATCATTTAGAGTAGGTTTGGTTGGAGGAAAACTATGTACGTGCTTCTTACAGTCTGAATGGACCACAGATTTAGACAGTAATAACTCATTAATGACAAAAGTGCTGCCAACAGACAACCCGGCAACTCGTTTCACACTTTTTTTTTTTAAACTCCACTCATATCATGGCCCTCGTCCAGTTCTTGGCCCACAGTACATGTATGGCTGATGTACCATTCAACTTCTTTGGAACACACAACCCTTGTGGAGAGAAAGACTGGCACACAGGGAGATTGCTGTAGGCTGATCCAAATGGCCGTCGCCAGATCACTGATTCAAACCGTGCCTAGCAATTCAGGTATCATGAATAGAAGCGAACAAGCCCACGCTGCCGTGTGTTCTGTTTCATGTCCAATTATCACCCGCATATTCATTTGCAATACAAGGAAAACATGATTGCATCTAAACTTTTATCAGGGCCTGTTAAGGACTTTAACCTCTCTATGGAGTTAATGATTGATACCTTCACTGCCTCATGGATCTGATAATTCATGGTAAAGTGAGATGCATTTTGATGATGATGATTGATGATTTTAACGTTCATGTAGAAGGTAATATCAGAAGACAGGAAATGTCCTCAACAAGAAAACTGTTTTTCCAATAGCTGTTTTTAACTGTTGAGTCAATGGGGTCAGTGTTTTTTTAATCTCTGGAAAATCTATGTCTCTTTACAAGTGTTTGTAAACCCCTCCCCTCATTTTGTCTTTTGTGAGGCGCATTTTGTTACCTCCTAGTATAAAATGCGCCGTACAAATAAAGTTTAATTGATCGATTGATTGATTGATTGAGTGTACTGTGGAGACTAGCATGTAGTTTGCTGCTCACGTGTCGGCTGCAGAGAAGCCTGCCGGGAGCACAGCTGAAGGCTAAATGGGGGACAGAAAGAGCAAAACAGCCACACAGCCTCCAGCAGGGAGCACAAGGCTGAGGCGAGGCTGCAGAGTGACCAGAATAGAGACACTTGTCATGGCCCTGCAGAGAGAGGGAGAAGAGAGAGGGAGAGAGAGAGAGAGAGGGAGAAGAGAGAGGGAGAAGAGAGAGGGAGAGAGAGAGAGGGAGAAGAGAGAGGGAGGAGAGAGAGGGAGAAGAGAGAGGGAGAAGAGAGAAAGGAAAAGAGAGAGAGAGAAGAGAGAGGGAGAGAGAGAGAGGGAGAAGAGAGAGGGAGGAGAGAGAGGGAGAAGAGAGAAAGGAAAAGAGAGAGGGAGGAGAGAGAGGGAGAAGAGAGAGGGAGGAGAGAAAGGAAAAGAGAGAGGGAGAAGAGAGAGGGAGAGAGCAGCGGCCTTTGTGTTGGGTCCTCCCCAGGCCACTCCACTGAGGCTTTTCTTTTCTTTCCTTTTCTGTGGCTTTGGAGCTGAGTCACTAGCCACTAGGCATTAGCCCCCGGACCTCCACCACCCCGAAACAGACAGACACACACACACACACACACACACACACACACACACACACACACACACACACACACACACACACACACACACACACACACACACACACACATGCACAAATATATGCACACACACACATACACTCACATGCCCAGACACACACGTAGACTTACATGTGCAGTCTGAGTATCCTGATGGTGCTTTGTTTCCAGAAAATTGACTTGGATTCCACGTGTCATGGACCGCTGTGGGCTCCCTTAGCGGTACCACTTGAATTCTAATGGAGTGGTTTTCTCTTTTCCTCAGGCTGCCTCGTGGACTGAGGTGTGTGTGTCATATGGTCTGCTGAGGCGATTAGTTGGCTTACCTCTTTCTTCCCACCCGCCTCTTTTTCCCTCTCTCTCTCCCCCCTCCACTCTCACCCCCATCTCTTACTCTCTCTACTGTCCTACACCTTCTGGAAACCAAAAAAATCTCCAAAATCCAAAACTGCTTCAGTCTTTTTGATTAAATTAAAGAAATGATATGCAACAATTTGCCACTTTATGAGGTATATTTTTCATTAGAAACCACAGATAAACACATCTGTTGTTCACACTAGCTGTTCAGACTATGTACTATGTAGTTATGTGGTTTGGGTCAGAACGACTTGCCAAAATGTCTTCACAGCATGTCACTGTACGTTGACCTACTTGGGGTTTAAACCCAGGTCTCCCTTGACCGCCAAGAAAGCTGTCAGTTGAACCATAGCAGGACACAGTATGTAGTAGGACGCTGAGACTTTTTGGATTTAGTCGAGAATAGAGATCTTAGAGCGGTCCCGGTTCATCCTCTCCCTCTGCCCATTAGATTCAGGGTGGAAGCCCCACTCCTCAAGGGCCACTCCTCCTAACTTGACTGCGGGCAGCTTGTGGTCTCCAGTGCTATGATTCCTATCAGTTGGTGTCAGTTTCCAAAAGAGAAGAAGGCACAAGGGTGTATCAGCCTTTCCAATCAGCCAAACTCTGAGATAGAATTGCCCCCAACCCCTACATCTGAGGCACCTACCTCAACCAGAAACTGTTGATTAATGGTCTGGAAGGCAAAAGATGACTGCTGTCATGACTCGATCCTTGAGAAGCTTGAAAGCCACTTTCAATCTTTGGCGTCCAGGATAGTTGGGAGTTGGTCTTCTGGGTAAGTGCAGAGATGGGAACAGCAGTGCAGAAGCCTCAGATGAACCTCCAGTAGAAATGAGACTGAGGTAATGAACTCATGACTCTGGATAACTCAGGGGACTTGGGAAACTGAGGTAATGAACTTGTGAGGAGACAGGTGGCGTGACACGTGGGACTCAAATCCAGAATAGTACCAGTAATCCAAGTGTTTGTTTGTATCTTGTCAACAAGGGGTACCCCAGGATCACAGGGAGTTCAAAAGAACGAATCAAATGAAAAGAAAGCTCCTCTAGATGATAGTTGATCTGGATATGCAATGGAGTGTTTTTTCTTAGAAACACGGCCATTCCCCAGAGGCCTTCGATCAAGGGGCAACCAAGAGAAAATAAAAGGCAAAAGGAGGGCTTGAGCATGAGTCAAGTCCATTAAGTTTCCTGCTGCACCAGAGTCCACAAAGGTCTGGAGAGAGTACTCAAATGCAGGGAACGCAGGAGATGAAGCTACTCCCGTCACAGCTCTCCTACAGCCAAGCAGGGTCTGAACTTTTTCCTCCAACTCAGGGCACGAGTCTTGAAAATGGACAGGTTTCCCCCAGTATAGGCGGCACCGCTCCCCCATTTTCATGCAGGTAAACAGGTCTTTGCTTTTCACGGAACTTGCACATTTTGGCTTCTTGTTTCACGTGGCTGTAGCACTAAAGGCTTGCTTTTCGGAAGCTAAAAAGACAAGCCTATTTTTTTCTGGCAAGCTCTTAATGCTTTGTTCAAGAACTCCTCAAGCTGTGACAGAGCGTTTCCTATAAAAAAGCCTGCACTCTCATGTTCACTTGCCTGAGAGCATTCTTTGTCACCTCTCTGTGGCTGGCCACTTGTAGACTCTAAAAATAAAACAAAACACATAAAAGTATAGCTCTTCTCTCACTCAACCCACAATCCCAGTTTCTTTTTTCTTTTAACTTTCTTTTTGTTTGGCAGGGTCTGACAGCTTGATATTAACTCAGGGGTGAAGAAAGCGTGACTCCAGCTGAGTGGCTTCGTTTTTTAAGTTCTAACTCCAAATGTAATGCCTCAACTCGACAGGAGTTTTTTCTCTTTAAACACTTTGCATTTTACTTAACTTATAATGAAAAAGAGAGTTTGGTCAAACTTGATAGAGCACCACTGTACCATTGCAGTCAGTTATTGTAAAGAAGAACAGGATAGCACATCATTGTCTGTTGAGTATTAGTGCATTGATTTTTGGGTTAAAGTGCATGTTTATACAGAGAGCCCAGGTGGAATTATTTTTATGTTTTACAAACACCAGCAACAGTGCAGCTGGGAAAGAGAAATGGTGGCTAATGTGATGATTGATAGCCTACTTTGTTGATTTATTTGGTGCTATTGTCCTGTAAAAGCTGTTCTCCGGTGCTCAAAATGACCCAGTCTTGCTGGCTAGCGGCAACAACAGGTGTGTTTACATCTCCTTCACATAAGCATATCATCAAAATGAGGTTAACATGAAATGTGCTTACTGATAAAAACACACTGTGGCAATTGAGCATAGGTGGAGGCATAGAGAGGCAAGATATTAGTCTTTCAACGCAACTCCTGTGTCCCATACATCACATAACCCCAGGAGCTGTTTTTTTAGCTAAGTTATAAAACATTCACTGAAGGCAGATATGCTAGACTACTAGATACACTAGAACTAACAGAGGACTTAAAGGCACATTGCGTACTTTTTAGTGGCATCTAGCAATCACCTACATTGGCCGCCAAAAGCCGTATCTTGATTTTCAGTGTATTAGTTTGTCCGTTCTAGGCTACTGTAGAAACATGGTGGTGCAACATGGCAGACTCCCCTGCCCTCAGACCCGTTCCCTATGCGGATACGAAGGGCTCATTTTAAGCTAACGAAAACACAATTATTCATAGTTACAGGTAATTCTACACTAATGAAAACATAATTATAAATACTTTTCTCCATTTCTAGTATATAGATGCGACCAAAAACTACACACTGTACCTTTAATCCAGAACAGAACATTTGAATAAACAGAACTAACGGTCCTAACTTGCATGCCATGCTGGGAGCCACTCCACAGTCCCTCGCTCCTGCATGCCAGAAACACAATACAATACATAGGTACACTATGTGCTACACTACACAAAGTCTCTCCCATAAGTCATTTAAACACTTTTTACATGCCATGTACTGTATTTACTTTCAGGGTACAGTGTGTGTAAATGCCGTGTTAGTGTTGTTTGCCCTTCTGCCCTCTAGGAGTCTTGCAATCTCCCCAAAGTGTTTGTTTCCAGTTGCCTGAACGCAGTTTTTTCCTAACAACAATTTAGCATCAGCAGCAGCTGACATTGACAAAACAGGAAGAGGCCCATGGCCACAGGGCACAGGTAATGGCTTCTCTAAACAACAGCCTGAAGCATTAACATGAGCGGATGGAAAGCAAGATAATATGAGGGGGTAGTAGAGTGAACGAGGGAGTTAGATAAGGGGAAGAAAAGAGAGGGATAGGAAAAAGGAGAGTAAAGGATAGAGGGAGCGAGAGAGAAATGGAGAGAGGGCAGAGAGAGAAAGAAAGAGACAAAAAGAAAAGTACTGCAGAAATGCAATATGCTACTTTGTCTGTATCAGAAGTACAAGGTCGATTGCTGAGATTTTCAATAGACACTCCATGTCTTTTCAGGTGACAGAAAGATCAACAACCTTGGTGTTCACAAGGCACCAAATGGTAAAACGATTTAGTAAGTTCTACAGCGAGAGAATGTTACAAAATTGCACACCGGTACACACTGGTAAAAACAACACTACCAAGCTCCAAGCTCTTTATTCATTAACAACTGTACATTTCTGTATTAAAATCAATTCACACTGAACCCTTATCTGGCCACAAGCCTTGAGGGGTCAAACAATTAGTCTTAAGTCAATCATCTGTGCAGTGCGTTTGAGGACATCACACCTCTGTGCACGTGAGGTATATCACTGAGGGACATTCCAAAGCTTCCACAGACTCCTCTTATCTCTCCTCTTTCTCTCTCTCTTTGTTTTCATAAAGGTATCAATGCAGTAGCTACTGGTTGCAGAAAGAACTCTGTGATCCCAGGAGTGTGAGAGAGAGCCTGTCTGCTCACTGAGGAATTAATGAGAGGCGCTGGCGCTGTCCGTGGTGCTGCCATGTCTGTGGTGTTGCATTGTGTGACGCAGAGGATCAGCTCTGCAGCAGTTTTGACAAGCAACTGGTTAGCAGTAGTAATTGGTGTTTGCAGCAGCTTTGGCAAGCAACTGGTTAGCAGCAGTAATAGATGTTTGCAGCAGCTTTGACAAGCAACTGGTTAGCAGCAGTAATAGGTGTTTGTTATGCAGCAGCTTTGAGAAGCAACAAGGAAATGGAGGCAGTGGCGGCGTCTGTGATGCTGTTATGTCTTAGATATTGCATTATATGTTACAGAGAATGAAGAACACATAGTATTTACCCAAGGCTCTGCAGTAGCGTTGAGAATCATCTGGTTAGCAGCGGTAACAGGTGTTTACATTTCTGTTAGAACTGTGAAGCAAACTGGATGACACATGTCATCTATGAGGAGATATCATCTGTCTTAGCAATGAGGAGAAATACTACCTACACGTTATGTAAGAATTCTAATAAGCATTGAAAGAAAAACAGGGGAAACCACTTTGAATAAGCATTGAAGAAGACAGGTGAAACCGCATCTGAAACCGCATCTGTTTCATTCCATGAATAAACTTTTAGATATCTCCTATAGCAGATAGCTGATAAATATAATATTCATTGTTTGCTGCTCTTGTTGTCTTGTTTCCTGTAGAAGGACCTGTAAGCTTTATGTAAGACCTGGAAATCTGGGTGATGTGTGTATGTGTGCTGACACTCCTGTCTGTGTTGCAGCGAGAGAGAGAGAGAGAGAGAGAGAGAGAGAGAGAGAGAGAGAGAGAGAGAGAGAGATAGAGTGGAGCCACTGCTGGGACCATTACCGAGGTCCGTCAGGAGCAGGGCCCATCCCTCAGCTGCACGGGCATGAGAGCCAGACATTTGTTATCCAATCGTCCAATTTATGGAGCTGTCAGCGCCTAGCAAGGGAGAGCGGCCCACGATGGATGGAGGCTGTAAGGTGTGTGTGTGTGTGTGTGTGTGTGTGTGTGTGTGTGTGTGTGTGTGTGTGTGTGTTTGTGTGTGTGTGTGTGTGTGTGTGTGTGTGTGTGTGTGTGTGTGTGTGTGTGTGTGTGTGTGTGTGTGTGTGTGTGTGTGTGTGTGTGTGTGTGTGTGTGTGTGTGTGTCTGTGTGTGAGCATGTGTGAGAGTGCGTATTTGTGTGTGTGTGTGTGTGTGTGTGTGTGTGTGTGTTTGGAGGTTTGTAAGAGATGGGATGCAGGTTGCTTAGGGTCAGGGAAGTTAACCCATCCTACTCTGTCTTTCTATTCATCCATCCATCCATCCATCCATACATACATTGATCCCCTTCAGCAGGAATCAATGTGAATCGGAGACACACAGACCCACAGGTGGCACAGGCGGCCAGCTTCACATCAATATGAACGTCCCTTTAAAGATGTCTGATGTACCTGTATTACAGTTTTTGTTGTACCAGAGCCTTAATTGCTTGTTCTGCATTTGTCTTGGGGAGCATGTTCATGTACATGTGTGTAGTGAAGTGAGGGCAGACAGAAAGGTACAGTGATGGATAGGACCTTGCTATGTGATGGGGGAGATTTAGAAGAAAATCCAGCCTTCAATTCACCACCACCATTTTATTGTATTGTCTCCAGATGTTTAGTCTTGTCACACAGCCCTGACATGTCTGCCATTGTAAGTACTGGGCTGTTTGCAATGGCAGTTTTTGCAAAATGGGAAAACATCCTCTACAAAAAAAATTATTATAGTATTCTGTTTTTTTACAAAGTGATCCTTAAGATGACAAATCCATGCCATCCTTGTTGTTGTCGAATATCACACACAATTATTCATTGCTTTAAAAAAAAAAAAAAAACCTACAGAGTTATAGAAATCATAAATGAACCTAAAATTAAAAAAGAAATAGTAGATATTTTGTGCCTGTTTCACCGATTACCCAGTCACTGAAACCCACTCTAGGAGCTTAGTCAAAGATGCCCCTTGGTCCTGTAATCTTCATTTGTCAGAACCCACCTCAGTGAAAACACTAGTATTAGACTTCCCTTAATTAGAGGAGTCCTACCCCCTGATAAACACCATCTGTCCTGGTGAAGACGGACAGGGCTTTGTAATTGATAGGTTGCGTAGACACAAGGGTACTTTTGGGGAGGCTAACCGTGACTGCTACCATCCTCCTACCCTCTTGTTCCTGACATGCAGGCCACTGGAGTGGTCCTCTAAGAACAATTATCTCCCCCATCTTCCACAGACTCTAGCTTGTTTTTGCTTGAAAAGCATGCAGTCATAGACACTATGACTGCAAAAATACGGACATAACAAATGTTTCTGCTTATAAATGAGTGACATTATGTATGTATGTGTGTACTGTTTGCATGCATATAGATGTATATGTATATGTTTATGTATATGTATATGTATATGTATATTTATATGTATATGTATATGTATATGTATATGTATATGTAATGTACAGTATATGTATATGTATATGTATATGTATATGTATATGTATATGTATATGTATATGTATATGTATATGTATATGTATATGTATATATGTATCTCTCTCTTCAACTGGTGGAATGAGCAGT
Source organism: Sprattus sprattus (assembly GCF_963457725.1). NCBI lineage: Eukaryota > Metazoa > Chordata > Actinopteri > Clupeiformes > Clupeidae > Sprattus > Sprattus sprattus. The sequence continues at coordinate 14,004,799 of NC_137911.1, forward strand.
TTCCTTCTCTGATGGAGGAAAGAAGTTTTGACTTCACCAGAATTTGAGTATAAGTGATCACTTCCTGCTCACTTCTTGCACAGTACAGATAATTCTGCAGATCTCTACCAATACCAAGCAAAGGATGTGATAGCAGTTTCCTGTTGTAATGCCGTTGGTGTGAGTTTGGGAAGGAAGGTTTCTCTGCTGATGTGAAATACTTCCTGGCAGATGCCACTGACCTTAGGAGCCCGGAATGCTTCCTTGTCCTTGATGGACGCATGGGCCGCCATCGTGACAACACCCCAGCTGCTTGTACCCGCTCAGGATGACAAAGTGTGAAACTTTCGATGAACCCAAGCTGTCTTGTGTCCTTGTTTCAAAACCAAAGGACACTACAGGAAATAGACATAGAGGGAGAGCGCAAAAGAGATAGAGAAAGGAGAGAGAGAGAGAGAGACAGGAAGGGAGAGATGGATGGTTGGAGCACGGAAGTGTGAGAGAGAGAGAGAGAGAGAGAGAGAGAGAGAGAATGGATAGACTTAGTGATTGAAAGAGGAGGTCATATACTGTATATTTATCCCTCTCACTGTATATAAACATATATAAACAGAGGAAGTGATTGAGGGAGAAAAAGAGAAGGGCAGAGAACGAGAGTGAGATCAAGAGAGAGAGAGGGAGGGATGAAGGGAGTGACAGGCAAGGACGAATGTGCAAGGTAGAGCCAGACCATGAGCTGACAGCTGCATACAGAGAGTTCAATCAGGCAAAACTCATTTTAACAGTCCGGCCATGTTCCCACTCGCTGAGCAGACAAAGCTGGCACTTGACATTATGCAACAGCGGAAAAGCACTGAGTCAAAAGGAAAAATGAATGCAGCGTGAGATGTAAATTTCAGCCATGACAGGCACAAATAATCTCCAAGAGGTGCTATGGTGAAGCTTGGTATAAGCAGACCCAAATTCATTTTGTGAAAAGGGTCCAGCCTGGCTGCATTGTGGATTGTTTCCAGTCATTGCTTCCTAATGGGCGTAGACTTTGGGTCATTTTGAAACCATTTGATCAACCTTTGCAGACCAATTTGACCAATTAGTATGTAGATGCTATACTCCCTACTTCGGCACTAATGCACTAATGGTCTAAGCTGATATATTTGGCTATTTTGGCTGTAAGGCCACAATGTCTTTGCCCTTGATTAATAACTTTCCACATTCTTTTTTCTCCGGCTTCAATTCTTCGATGTTTGCTAGTGTTGCTACCACTGTATTGATTTGTCTAGCTCTAGCACTGCTGCCACTGTTGTAACTACATTTCAAACAAACAAAACAAAACTGGTTGTTGGGCCCTCAGAATGGCCCATCGTTTCATCTTAGGAACATCAGTTTTATACTTTACTCACAGTGACCAACAATCACAACTAAGGATTATATAAAGTAAATAACCCAGGCCTTGTTCTTTTATGACACTCTTATCTTCTTCTCCCTTCCCTTCTGCCCTCTACCCTTTTCTATTCTCTACCCTAAGCAGAAAATTATATGTTTCACTTTCTTAAAAAAAGATGAAAATATAGAAATTATAATTCTACCTTCAACAATTACCAATATTTTCAAAACTTTCCTGTGTGACTGTACTTTCCTGTGTGACTGTTAAAAGAAATTAAAGAAAAAAAGACAATCACAATCCATCTTGTGACTTCTCAACTCTGAGGCTGTCTTTCTGGGGTTTCTTCACCTCCGTATCTGTCATCTTCTGTCCTGCCAGTAATGGAGGGTGTCAGGGTTTCTAAGGGCTAGTCAGCGGTAGCGTGATCGCACTGTGACACCTCCCTCTCGTCTAGGCCTGGCTCCAAGGCACTCATAGAGAGAGGGGATCGAGAGGTCCTCTCAGCAGCCTCCATGGGGACTCCAACACGGTGAGGAGAACAAGTGCCACACACCCGTGGCAGACGCGCTCCTTTAGAACGCCTAAGATCAGGCATTAGCACTGAATGAACTCTAATTTCCAATTACTTATTCCAAGAAGGCACCGTCTTTAATGATGCTGAGCGGGAGAACAGGAGTATTTATTGCCAGCTCTCTCTGTATAGGAGTATGCATGCGTCTGTGCAATTAGTGCGCAGCCGTGAGGGCCATGCCATGCATTTGCCATTCATGGCGACTGTTTGCATAAATCAGTGCTTATTTTTAAACCTCTATTAAGACACAGACCTCACATTTTTAAAAATGGGTGAAATGGATGGAGACAATGGCGAGGCCTGCGCCAGTGCTTTTTAATTAAGTCCCCCTTTCCTGTCACAGGGTCGCTGGGCATGTTCTTCTGAGCAGCCCCTCATTGCTTTTATCCAGTCTGATTTAGCAAAAAAAAGAGTCTTGCACTGTGGCGGATTATTAGATTGGATTTTTTCCCCTTTTTTTCTTTCTTAAATAAAGTGCCCTTGAGAAGTCCTACCTGACAGGACTTGCAGTTCTTATGTAATGCCATCTATATAAGCATTTCCAAAGCTGAAGTTAATGTGTTTTTCAAAGCAGTGATGTCGCGTTGACTTCATTCAGGGCATTATGACCCTTGGTGTATCCAAAGGTGAGTATTATGCTATATGTTATGCAGACGTTGTCATTAAGCAAGGATGGATAGCTGAATGCATGAACTGCCTTTGTCAAGGTTTTGCTACTTTCCATACTTCAGTATTGAAGAATGATTTAAGATTGCAGCACTGGGGTTAGAGCTGTGAACTCTATGTTATATACCTACATAAACTAATATTGTGCATTTCAGTTGAAAACACCTGTGTCTCTATAAGTGGATGTATTGCACTACTGTTAAACCAAACTCCTGCTCCCCTAAAAATAGCAACTGGAGCCTCCCTTAAGCTAGCGCCGCCTAGTGCAGATCATCTTCCGTCGCCCAAAAGCCAACAAACCGGCACAATAACTCATTTAGAGCCCAGAGACAGGATGAGGGGATTCTGGAGTCTATTTCTAGAGTGGCAGTCATCTCACTTAAGTACCCGAGGCCAAAGCCTTTTCACTGGAAAACCTGATAAGGGGAGGGTGAGTTTATGGCAATTCTCTATGCTATTTTTAACCACTTCCCACCCTCCGCCTGCCCCCTCCAACTTAATTAAAAGTATATGAATTTAGTTTGTCGCCTACGGTGTCTTTTTTTGGGTCTTGCTGCCGGAAAAACACACTACTGCAGCACAGGCTGTCTGTCTTGGGCGCCATCACTGACATCAACACGCCAAATTTGACTGTCCTGATCAGATCTGTCTGGGGCGCTATCACTGACATCAACATGCCAAATATGACTGTCCTGATCAGATACAGCTTGACCTTGCATCACACCCGGTTTGCTAAAAGTCATTACAAGTCATTATGTTGGCACATGTAAGATTAGCTGGCAGGGCAGAGTTAGGTTGGGTTGGGTGCTGCCAGAGGAGGGCGCAGATTTTGCACTGACCTGATTAGAGCTTAAATTGAATCAGACATTGGAACGACGGGCTCTGGATCACAAACACTGTCACTGATTCAGACAGCAAATCCATTGTAGTAATTAGGGCGAGGGGCCAAAATGGAAGGTGAAGGGGCCAGGAGGAGGAGTAATTACAGTTTTTTAGAATCATTTTTTAAACTTGTCTCAATACCGTGGTATTGATTGATTCTTTGATTGGTTGGTTGTGTTGAAGTGCTGGATACTAATGTTCCAGGTTCATGGATTCTAATAAAAGAGAACTCAGTACATATTTATACATTTCACACTATTGTATTTTTCATATCTCTTCCCTGACGGCACGAAATGGAAGGAGGAAGGTTGTAGTACTACACATTGTGTACATTTGATAACGAGGCTGTAAACAAACAAAAGAAAACAACTTTCCACAAAAAATCTGAATTCAGTCATATTTCAAGTGTATAGTGTGATTTGACTGTCAAAATACAGCATATTTCCATCTACAGTGAACTTAATTGTGTCAAGTTTTGAACAGAGTATCTACATGTCTGCAAAAATTGCTGCAGTTGTACAGACTTTTGCTAGAGGTGAACATTGACTGAGAAGGTATCCATGAATTTTGGAAGAAGTGGTCATTGAATGAATTTTGAATGCAATGCAAAATTATCCACAGTATGCCAAAATAACTTTGTTAATTTAATAGCATGAGCAGGATCCTAAGCGCAATGCCCCCACATGCCACATGATCGCTTTAGTTCATGCACAACAGACTTTGCTCGTTGCTTTGCTCATTGTCCGTCAATTAAATTAGGATAACTCCACAATATAGACTCAAATGTCTGCATGCCTCTGTGATATTTCAGTTTGGATAATGGATAGCCACCTTCAGCTCAACCTTTCGAAAACTGAGCTCCTGGTATTCCCAGTCAACCTGAGCTCCTGGTAATCCCAGCCAACCTGGCTATCCCACAAAATATTAACATTCAGCTCGGTTTCAGACCCAGACCCACACAATGTGCAAAACAATTTATTGTGCAGGCCTTGGTTATGTCTGAAATAGACTATTGCAACCCAATTTTAACAGGCCTGCCTGCATTTGTAGTAAGACCGCTGCAGATCATTTAGAATGCAGTGGCATGTTTGGTCTTTGATCAACCAAAGAGGACACATGTAGCTTCTTTGCTGTTCACCCTTCACTGGCTCCCCATACAGTAGCTGCCAGGATTACATTTAAATCCGTCACCCTGGCTCCTGCTTGTTTAAATGCTATAATTCAGTTCTATTCCCCCTCTCGACCACTTTGCTCCTCTGTCTTTGCCGTCTCTTCACAGTAAGAGATAGCAGTCGAGACACTTTTTAATTTGTGGTACATTGGTGCTGGAATGACCTACCCAGTGCTGTCCATTCCAGTGACAGCCTTGGTATATTTTAAAAAGTACTTAAAAATTCACCTTTTTAATTATCATCTGTCTAATTAGTTCAATTGCTGAAGGCCTACTATATAGTCATAGTTTCATTCAGCTCATTTCATTTTTTTTCAACTTTTTTTCATATTTATCTGTTTTCTAATCATGACCATAACCAAATTAGGGCCCTTTAATTGCCTCCTGATTTGAGATTTCATCACTTCTCATTACACTGCGATCGGTTAAACCATGAGGTTCACTTTATTAAAGCAAAATGTACACTGACTAACTGAATTTCCCATGCAACAAAGGTGCTTGTTAAAGGCCTCCCCAATGCCACTTCTCTTCTGATGAAGTCGAGAGGTCCTTTGCCCATTTAGCCACGCGGTACAGCTAACAAAGCCTCGGCAGCTCTGAGCTCCAGCCTTCTATTGCTTTTCTGAAACGGGGTGATGGATGTGGGCTTCAGGGGCCCCGCTGTGGTGTTTAATAAAGAGACGTGTCTGAGGGCCGGGGTGCATCAGCGGCCTCAGCGGCACCGACCCTGCCAACGCCTCGCAACACCTGATCCTACGTCATGCTTTACCCTCGCTGGGTTTTTTATTACGCAATTAAAATCTAATGAAAACAAAACCTTGAGGCACAGGTGACAATATGACGACGTGGTGTAATGGAAGTTTATCTGAGTTTTAATAGCATCATGTTACCTACGTAACCTATAAAGCCTCTTTAAAAAAGCTCCAATTTATGGGGCATTTTGACATCACGGGTGCTTTGTGTGTTGACTGGAGCAAAATTAGATCACATCAAATGAGAATTAGGACAAAACTGAGTGACTTCACCACAAAAGTGCCATCCTTGAGAGTCTGTGAAAAAGAAATGCTTGTCATTTACAAATGTAGGTCATGTGCATAACGAAAACATCTGCATACTCTAGTCACTTTGAGCAGAGTTTGCTTCATTGTTCTGCAGTTGTAAAGGCTTGGATTGGACTGTGCCATTTGCAGCGCTTCCTAATTACACAGATAAACACTGCACCCTGTCATGTTACAAGCAGGGCCATAAGCCTTCAAAACCGCAAGTCAGAACTGCTGTCAGAAAAGCAAAAAGGAACAAAGGTTGCTTTGCTTTGACTGTGTTCTCTCTTTCTCCGTCTATTATAACATTACTTGGAGGCCATCTTTGTCTGTCATTCAGTGGCAATGCCATTCTCACCTGCTGGGCACTGAATGACTGTGGCTTCGACAGCAGTTTGCACCAGTGACACACCGTGAACAGAAAGTGACAGCTTAGATGCAAAAGATAAACACCATTTCTGAGACGTGTTGTTCTTTGTAGAAAGAATTTTTTTTTGAATATTGACCTTAACATGTTGAGTTTGAAGTGATGTTAACAAATATTCATCTATTCTGTCTATCTGCTTTAATAGACCTCTTTACCTAAAAATGATTTATGAAATGCAGTTCTGTTTAACTGCAGTTCCAAATGTGATTCTAAAACTTTCACAATCCCCTCTAAAAAGGATCTGTTTTGTTACCTTTAAGATGTCCTTCCATTTCATTTCAAGAGAATAATACAAAAGTGTAAAATGCATAAATATGTACTGAGTTCTTTACCTTTTATTAGAATCCATGAAGTTAGTATCCAGCACTTTAACACAACCAACCAATCAGAGAATCAATCAATATCGACTTGACCCCCCCAATAGAGCACCGTAGTTAAAACATGAACTAACATAGAAGTTAAACAGTCTGAAAATCAATACTGATGTGTGCTCTTTTGAATAAACAGCTGGTAGAGTGGTGAGTACTGTAGAGTGCTGTGGAAAGGCTGACATTTTGCAACAGACGGATTGGAAATGGAAATTTCACCACATGTTCATTCTTTCTACACGTGCCTCTCTGGGACGGCCACATGAGTTTGAACGAAGAGAGAGAGTAAAATAATGTTCACCTGGATAACAGAGAGAAGGCAAAGAGTGAAATGGAGAGAGAGGAGGGGAAGACAAAAGGGAGCAAGAGCGAAACAGACAAAGAGAGAGAAACAAATGCAAAGACGAAGACGCAAATATATTTAGCATATTATTTCTCACTGCCTCTCTGCCACTGCCTTTTTCTTCCAGTGTAGAGATAGAAATGATGAAACCCATGTTTACAATAATAATTTTCACTGAGTAATTATCCACCATGCTGTATGTTTTGAACAGTGTATTTCTTCTCTTGGAGAGGGATGAGATTTTGAATGGAAGCAGAAAGCAGCATCACGGTCCTCAGATGACTGTTTCCCTGGCAACACAGAGCAAGCGCAAGCTTGTGTATGTGTGTGTGTGTGTGTGTGTGTGTGTGTGTGTGTGTGTGTGTGTGTGTGTGTGTGTGTGTGTGTGTGTGTGTGTGTGTGTGAGTGTCTGTGTGTGGAGGGTGGGAGGGTAGCAGAGAGAGGGAGGTATAAAACCAGTGAGCACTCCTCGATAAGGCTCACAATTCTTAGCTCACTGCCAACTCTCTGAGAGAGTAACAGACAAAGAGACGGAGAAAAAGAATAGAGAGGAGTAGAGAAACAGATAGATTTAGAAAGAAAGACTGATCAGAAACAGAACTCTTTATTTACTCTGAGAGACCTCAGAATTTACTCTGAGCACAAACCTTCTAGCCACAAGGCTTCTCTGTTGAAGAGGTGGTTCAGTATGCTCCGACCAAAGGACCTGTGCCAGGGCTCTGGCACCAAGACCTTCCTGGACGCCATGAACAGCGGCAAGCTGCACCTGGCCCGCTTCGTGCTGGATGCGCTGGACGGCCGCATCATCAACTCCAAGACGGAGAGTGGCCGCACGCCACTGATGTTCGCTGCCAGTCTGCAGGACTCCTCCGCCAGGTCAAAGTTCACCCAGCTGCTGCTGGAGAAAGGGGCAGACGTGAACGTGAAAGACGAGCAAGGTCGCACCGCCCTCAGCCTCGCCTGTGAGCTGGGCTACCTGGACGTCGTCAAGGTGCTGGTCCAGTTCAACGCCGACCCCGAGATCACGGACACCTGGGGGAACAGCGCCCTCATGTACGCTGCCTTTACCGGGCACAACCAGGTGCTCGAGTTCCTGGTCCGAGCCTTCAAGAGGCTGGGGCTGCGACTGGACCTCACAAACCGGGCCGGGCACTCTGCCATTCATGTAGCCAACTACTTTGGGCACAGCCAGTGTGTCCAGGCACTGAATGGGCCTGGGAGGAAAGAGACGGGACTGGGTTTGGGGGATTCTTGTAAAGACCAAGATGGGGAGCCACAGCGGCCAAACAAACTCCCTAAACAGGTTCTTGAAAGGTTCTCCAAGCAGTTTCACAGTAAAAACGAGGAGCCACTGCCAGCGCTGTTCCAGAGACAGGTACATGTTAGGGACACTGGGTTTCAGACCCGCTTCAAGCGCCAGCCCCCTTCCCCAGAGAGACTGGCAAATGGCCAGTGCCTAAGCAGCCCTTCCAAAAACGGCTTTAGAGAAGAAGATCAGAACACTTTATTTAACACCAAACAGATCCAGAACTCTATGCTGAGGGACACCAGGGTGGGGAAAACCACAGACTTCAGTCAAGAGAGAGGCACAAGACATGACTTGGGGGACAGACAGGAGGGGAATGGGCACGTTCCCCTCTGGGGCAAAGCCAAGTCATTTAATCTAGAGCTCCTTACTGCCAGAAAACAGTCCTATCAGGGTGATGTGCAGGACTTGCGCCATTCTGCCAGCAAGTTCAAGCGAGCTTCGCTGCAGGACGAGAAAACTTTGATGAAGATCGAGTACCTTGAAAAGATACACAAGACCCGTCAGTCTGCTAACAATAAGGACAACCCTATTAAACTGGCGCCACTTTCAAATGACACCAGTCACTTTCAAGAAGAAAACACCAGCGATGACGACGATTCAAAAACAGACAGGAAGGAGGCTAAAGGCGGGTCTTTTTTAATGAGAAGGGATGCACTCAAACGCGGCAGCATTCCACAGGTCGCGCGACAGAATAAGCTTCTCCTCCACCGAGAAGAAATTCAGCCGGAAAAAATCGCCGTCCGTCCGCCAGGATACATCGGCCTTGGTACCAGGTTACTTAGGCGCTTCACTGCCCCAGAATTCATGAGATTCGCGTTGAGAGACTGTTCGTTGGGAAATGGCAAAGGGAAGATTTCGCGGTCGGAGACCTTTCCCCTGTCACACACACACCAGAGAGTCAGCAGTCAGCCGAGCGTTGACAGCATCAGCGGCGTGAGGTGTGAGTTTGAGGGCAGTCCGCGGAGTATCACTAATAATAACTAATTCGAATTAACCTGTCAAGTTTTGTACCATGAGCAATGCAAGTGTGTGTTTGCAGATGGCTACATCATATGCTGTATGGCTTGATCTTGAATCACTAACCGTTTTTGCAGTGCCATGTCATGCTTTGCAGTGTCATGCCATGCTTTTTAACAGGTGTTAAAGCCTTGTAATGCTACTATGACTATTCTTCGCACAGGATGAATAATGTGGTGCGCTTAATGTCTGGAATACATATCATAGGCATACTGCAGTTGGTATCATGTATTGTATATATGCATTAGTTGATCAAGCAACGTGATACACAATAAAATCGATTCAAACGACCCGTTTTGTCTTTGCTCAACTGTGGTGAAACTGGTGCACTATTAGAAAAAAAGATATGTTCACCTGATCCTGATTCACAGAGGAAAATTAAGGGTGGGTGGTGGTGTGGTGTGGGGTGGTCTAACTCAGTGAAAATAAAGCTACTTACCAAGTAGCCCTTGAATATTTAATATGCATAATTTATTCATTTTTACAAAATTAAAATAATGCTTTTCTCTTCATGAATGACCTACATACAAATACAACCATGAAATGTATTCTGGGAGGAATACAAAGGTGATGTGCAATGTGATCTCAGCTGGTGAGCTCCTTTAGCATCATGTACCAAGCCCGTGTGCTTTATCTAGATGCAAACCAAATGCAGAAAACAGTCTCACAATGTTTTTTTGTTGTTGTTTCAGTAGCAATACACACATCCTTTAAAAAAAGCTATCACAGTACCACTGATAGGATGCTCAGCTAACAACATAAACAAAATGCATCCCAGACGTAAAAACTCACACTTTCCAATTAAAGTCAATTAAAATAACATATTAGTGATAATAAGTTCTCTTTTACCTTATTCGGCTACAGCTGTCTTAATGATTTTGAAATGTACATCACTTGACCTTCACCTTGAGAGGTCAAGGTGCCATATTAAAAATATCACATCATACAAACATATTTTTAGTTTGGAAAAGTAGGTTGGAGGGACCACTTTTAGGGAATAGATCTAACAATAAAATCATAATAATCTCTCATTAAAAAAAATCTGCAATCACTGCAGTAGAGTGAACAACATCTTCCACAATGGTCGTTGACAACAAAGCAGAATCATTTTTCTTCAAACATGGGAAACTTTTTTTCTGCGCATTCAGTTTCAAGCGAAATGTGCCCCTGATTTGATCATGCATGTCATATGCAGAGGATGTCCGAATCATCAGCATGGCATTCGGAGGAGCACGAGGAAAACTCTTCATGATCCACTGCAGAGCAGAGCAAGTCACTTTAACATCTTTGCAGAGTTAGAAAATAAAATAAATAAAACAACAGCCTAAATAACATGATCAACTTAATAGATAAGAAAAACAATGATGGCTCAGTGGAGCATTTGAAAAGAGAGAACCCTTTTTTGAAAACACAGGACCGTTCAGTAGTTCAGGGACTCCCAGGGAGAGCTTCCACCACCACAGATATTCACTTGGTGGGGAATCTTTTTGGGCATCAAGTTCTCCTCAGTCTTTTTCTGTCACAATACAAGGGAAAAATACTGTCTCTACAGTGTAGCCCACACACGCATAAAGTGCTTTCTCTTCTCATGTCATTTTATTTGATGACTCTGATGTGGTCTCTCCCCACTTCAACCAGTGGGTTGCGAAACCTTTGGGGAATAATATTTCCCCCCACAACACCATCCTAGAGTTCCCACGTGGACACAAACTCAACAGCAAAACCGGACGTGATGACCCGGCACACCAGAGTATGCCTGGCTGGTGAGCAGTGTGTGTGTGTGTGTGTGTGTGGTGGCAAGGGTTGTGTGGGGGAGAGTAGAAGGGTGTTGGATTGGCCTCAGCATCGGGACATGCGCTTGCGGTACAGCTCCACTAGGGGGACCAGGCACTGCGGCGAGCTGCTCTTCAGCAGGAAGGGGTGCTCAAGCAGGTCCGTGGCCGTGGCCCGTTCCAGCGGGTCCCGCGTCAGCATGCGATCCAGAAAGTCCCTCAGAACCGGTGAGATCTGAGGAGGAAAAGGCCACAGAGGACAACATGTATAAAATGATAGAGATGGCTCACAGAGATGGCTGTGAACTTGTATGTGTGAATACATACTTTGTATGAGGAATGGGTTTGTGTGTGTGTGTGTGTGTGTGTGTGTGTGTGTGTGTGTGTTTTCTATGTTTCTGTTTGTATGATGTGTTTTGAACGTGTGTGCTTCCTGTGGTCTACCTGTGCGTCCACTCACCTGATTGATGTTGCGTACGGTGGGAGCCAGCTCATCCCGTAGTCTCTTCATGGCTGCCACCGGTGTCTCGCTGAAGTATGGAGGCTCTCCATCCACCATCTCTACCACCATGATGCCCAAGGACCAAACATCCACCTGCCAGAAGAACCGAGTTACCAAAACAAGCCCCAAGAACCAAACATCTACATGCCAGAGGAACCAAGTTACCAAAACAAGCCCCAAGAACCAAACATCTACATGCCAGAGGAACCAAGTTACCAAAACAAGCCCCAAGAACCAAACATCTACATGCCAGAGGAACCAAGTTACCAAAACAAGCCCCAAGAACCAAACATCTACATGCCAGAGGAACCAAGTTACCAAAACAAGCCCCAAGAACCAAACATTTACCTGCCAGAGGAACCAAGTTACCAAAACAAGCCCCAAGAACCAAACATTCTACCTGCCAGAGGAACCGAGTTACCAAAACAAGCCCAAGAACCAAGAATCTATCTCTAATTTCAAGGATGAAACTTTCACTTGTCCTAGATGTCTCAGTTATTAAAAATACATAGAATGACACACATCCATCTGTTGAAAACACCTTGGTTAGAAAAGACCCCAAAGGGGCAGTGGGCACATACTCACTTAGTGAAAATAAGTGGATTACAAAACAGCCCAAGGACCACACGTCCACTTGCCCCAAACAATTACCTAACCTGAGTTACCTAATGCCCCACACTAGAAAACACAAACCTCTATATAAATCAAAACAGCACTCTAGACTCAGAACACTCACGCTGTCTCGATGACTAGCTTAAGAGACAATGCTGTGAAATAAATGTCTACATAACAGTTGCTGTTCAGTGTATTTATGCGTGGTTACTTAATATTGTTGAGGGTCACATTTGGAGAGCCCATTTAATTCTATTTTTAACCTAAAGTGACAAGGAGCGCAGTCCTGGCAAAATGGAATTTTAATGTGTTTTGATATTCAGATGTTGGACAGCAGGTACTTCAACTGAATACTTAGTGCTTAGCACAGACATGTCTTACCGAAGGTCTTACACACAAACATTATGCAGTCTCCTTGACACAAAAAACTTTTAGAGGATACCTTACACACACACACACCGAACGCACGGACGCACACACACACTCACACACAGACACACACACACACACACACACACTATGTACATATACAGCCGCGGAAAAAATTAAGAGACCACTTCAAAATTATCAGTTTCTCTGGTTTTACTATTTATTGGTATGTGTTAAAGTAAAATGTACATTTTAGTTTTATTCTTTAACCTACTGGCAACATTCCTACCAAATTTCAAATAAAAATATTGTCATTTAGATCATTTATTTGCAGAAAAATGACAATTGGTCAAAATAGCAAAAAAGATGCAGTGTCTTCAGATCTCGAATAATGCAAAGAAAACAAGCTCATATTCATTTTTAAACTACACAATACTAATGCTTTAACTTAGGAAGAGTTCAGAAATCAATATTTGGTGGAATAACCTTGATTTAAAATCACAACTTTCATGTGTCTTGGCATGCTCTCCACCAGTCTTTCACATTGCCGTTGGGTGACTTTATGCTACTCCTGGCGCAAGAATTCAAGCAGTTTGGCTTCTTTTCATGGCTTGTGGCCATCCATCTTCCTCTTGATCACATTTCAGAGTTTTTTTTATGGGATTCAGGTCTCGAAATTGGGCTGGCCATGACAGGGTCCTGATCTGGTGATACTCCATCCACACCTTTACTGGCCTGGCTGTGTGGCATGGAGCATTGCCCTGCTGGAAAAAACACTTCTCAGAGTTGGGGAACATTGTCAGAGCAAAAGGAAGCAAGTTTTTCTTCCGGGACAACGTTGTACTTTGCCTGGCTGAGGTTTGTAAAAGACCATAAGGATTGAACCAAAGCGGACTGGAGGGTCTCCTAGTTCGTCTTCTCTGATGAGTCCAATTTTCAGCTTTGCCCAACACACGGTCGTCTGATGGTTAGACGGAGACCTGGAGAGGCCTACAAGCCACAGAGTCTTGCACCTACTTGCTTCCTTTTGCTCTGACAATGTTCCCCAACTCTGAGAAGTGTTTTTTCCAGCAGGGCAATGCTCCATGCCACACAGCCAGGCCAGTAAAGGTGTGGATGGAGTATCACCAGATCAGGACCCTGTCATGGCCAGCCCAATTTCGAGACCTGAATCCCATAAAAAAAACTCTGAAATGTGATCAAGAGGAAGATGGATGGTCACAAGCCATGAAAAGAAGCCGAGCTGCTTGAATTCTTGCGCCAGGAGTAGCATAAAGTCACCCAACGGCAATGTGAAAGACTGGTGGAGAGCATGCCAAGACACATGAAAGTTGTGATTTTAAATCAAGGTTATTCCACCAAATATTGATTTCTGAACTCTTCCTAAGTTAAAGCATTAGTATTGTGTAGTTTAAAAATGAATATGAGCTTGTTTTCTTTGCATTATTCGAGATCTGAAGACACTGCATCTTTTTTGCTGTTTTGACCAATTGTCATTTTTCTGCAAATAAATGATCTAAATGACAATATTTTTATTTGAAATTTGGTAGGAATGTTGCCAGTAGGTTATAGAATAAAACTAAAATGTACATTTTACTTTAACACATACCAATAAATAGTAAAACCAGAGAAACTGATAATTTTGAAGTGGTCTCTTAATTTTTTCCGCGGCTGTATATACAGTATATATAAAATATATATAATTTCCTTTACATTCATATATTTGATAAACAGATTTCTATAAGCAATCTAATGTAGAGCAGTGTTTACCTCTGTGCCATAAGGTGATTTAGAGATCACCTCAGGAGCCATCCAGTAAGGTGTTCCCACTAAAGACTTCCTCTTGGGGATATCTTTACTGATCTGGGCACAGAACCCAAAGTCTGACAGCTTAACCTAGAGAAGGAAAGCACATGGCAAACGTGTGGTAACTCACAAGTGCAGACACAGCTAAATATGATACAGCCCCATACCAGAATGACATACACACAAACATGAGATAACAGATAAGCGACCATAAAATACCTTAAACATTCAAATAAAAAGTTCATTGGTAATTCATTGGTAATTCATTGTTCATTGTTTAGTTCATTTCCCTTTCATGTTGTAGGAAAAGGGTTGTACATAACACGTGCTCAACAACCTGGCAAGCTAAAAAAAAAGTTTTTTCATTTTTATTAAAACATGCCTTCAATCTTAAGGGCAGACTGATCACACATTAATAAACAAAGAAATTACAGAAATGAGACATCTAATAGTTGATGACTCTCTAGGCTGTGATTATCTTGCTCATTGTGAAACAGCAGTGAGGCACACTGTGTTTGTCAGTGCCACAGTCAAGACAGCTGATGATTCATTTAGAATGGATAAGTGGCAAATGCCTCAGGCTCTACATGTGATGCGGAACAGCTTGACTGACAGCAGAGGAGAAGAGAAACACAAGACAGGCTGAAAGTCAGATAGACAGATAGACAAGGTAATAATTTCTTTTGAGATGATTTTCATTATGCCAACACAGTTTCTCCTCAATATATGTCCAAAGCCATTTCTAAGTGGAATGTCATTTTTGTTGTAACTGCTTCATCTGTTATGCTTTCTCCTTCTTCTCTATGGTAGCTACATTCAAATGTTTATGCGCTCAAATGTTAACATTATAAAGACCTGCTATGGCTTCCTTGCATCTTATTGCTTGCCGATTTTATTCATTTGGTAGGGCTTACTTAGGTGACAGTTTCTATAAAAGGCTTGATGCATTAATTGGTACATTTCACACCCATGTACATGCTTTACTGGAAAAAAAATGATAAAAATCATTGCAAAAATAGCACAATACAAATAAAACTAGTTTTAAAAAGTGCTGAATTCTAATTCTTTTTACACCCTAGATTCAGACATTTTCAGACTTGGGCCTAGATTTCCAGTCTGGAGTCAGTGTTTCATACTTGCTGCAGGTAGGAGAGCTAACTCACCCTAAACATGTTTAAAAGGTGTTTTAATTATATTTATATACTAGAGTATATATAACATCCTACAGTATACAGTACATACAAGCATTCTGGATTTCAGGAGGATTTCAGGTCTCTTCTCCCCTGTTTGCTGCAGGTTGGAGAGCACACTTACCCTGCCGTCCAGTGTGAGGAGGATGGAGTCGCTCTTGATGTCTCTGTGGATGACGCCCTGCGAGTGCAGGTAGGCCAGAGCCTGTAGCACAGCCTCACACACTGTGGCTATCTGCTCCTCACTCAACCTGCAGACAGCAGACAGGGAGATAAAGTTATTATGGAGAAATGCCTGCTGCTAGCCTCTGACAGCAGGCAATTGAAGGGGGCAAACAGGGAAAACAGGTGGCAATAGAACGTCCCTGTGGCTCATCTGGTGTAGCAGAGTGGTAACAACACCAATGTCATGGGTCATGGGTTCAACACTCAGCCCAGACCTGGAGCCCAGATGTTGATGAAAATGTATACTGCACTTTGCCGTACGGTATACTATGCTGTGAGTTGCCTTGGATAAAAGCAAGTGCTATAGGAATAACTAAATGGAAAACACACTAAATATATGATTTGTTTGAATCCAGGGAAATTTTACTTAAAAGATTTTAACTTTTCTATTCATACATACAATGACAAACAACACAGGTGTGGTACACATGTCATCAGTAAAGAGCATTCCCTGAGAATGGTCGTCTAGATCGTGGTGGTGTTTACACCTTGCCCTACCAGTTGAGCTACAGATACAGAAACAAAAAAAAATGGCAAGCAATGAAAAATGTAAGGACCAGTATTTTAATTAGCAGTCTGCTAGCTCAGCTTGGTCAGGATCGAGGACAACTTCATCTACATTTCGCTAAATAAATCATGGGATTGATTTTTATTTTTTTTGCCTTCTTCTTCATCTTTCAAGTGGCATCTCCGTGGGGATCGCAAGCTTATGATTAAATAATCAAACTTGTGGTCTCTCTTTCCTTCTGTCTGCTAGGCATTTGCAGCTTGACTATTTGACATAGACAGACCCTGACAGTTAACACAAACTGCATCTGGCCTGTGCTGTCATGTCAACTGTCCTCTGTAAAAGAAAAAAAAGCTGGCGTCTCCTTTAATGCAATCTCTCGATACCCGACTCTTAGGTCAATGCTTGCCTCCGATGCCAAAGACATTTCTCGCTCGGAATCGTAAACAGAAGTGAAAAGGGTGAGATAATTTATGCACCGTTAGCTGTTTCCTTTCAGCCCAGTTGAATGGGTTAGTTTTCTAGGGTGGAGGGCCTTGGCCTGCAGAATACATGCATAGAGGTTGCAAGTCTGAGATATTGACCTGCAATAGAACAAAAAGGCCTCTTTTCCCACGACAACCTAACTCGATTTGTCCACATGTCATTTCAAAATGTAATAATGCAATTATGTAATTAAATGTAACAGGTTCCCATAGGAACAGAGGCTGACAGTGTGTTTAGCCTGTCAGCGGGAGAGTCACAGGTCCAAAAACCCTGCAGTGGACTCCATGACCCCTTCACACACACAACACTACAGTGCCCTCTAGTGGTCATAAAAGCACAAAAATAAAAAAAAGACCAAAGTGATCGTTTAGCTAAAGTGTATTACTATGAGCACAACTGTGTATTACAGCACAACATATTGTTTCTTGATCTTCATTCCAATTCAATTGCATTTTATTTATATAGCGCCAAAACAATACAATTAATAAAAAAACATGAAACTTCCTGCTTTCCACAAATCATCACATGTAAAATATGACGTAAATATGATTTCCATACTAGGATACGCAGTGTCCATGTGGCATACTGTAATGTGTATTAAGGAGCTCTCACTATGGGAAAAAACTGTACTTGATGTTCCCTTAAAAAAAAAATCCTTAAATGTTACAGATTTCTATTCCTTCCTCCTATTCCTTCTATTCCTAGAGAAGAGGCTTTAATGCCTCTATACCTAACAGGACGTCCTACTTAAATCCCTGTAATGTAATGTTTCTAACTGAATCTGACTGTGGGACCAGTAGATGGAGGCTGTACCTGGTCTCAGAGACGATGTTGGTGAGAGCTCCTCCCTGCAGGTACTCCATGATGACCCACAGCTCCTCCTCCACCAGAGCGCTCTTGAACATCTCCACCACGTTTTTGTGCTGGTAGTCCCTCATGATGACCACCTGAGAAACAATTAAGAAGCCACCTGAAACGGCCTGTTTTACTATTACAATGTTTTACTATTTTACAATGACAAAGTTATGGTTCATTTGGTGTGCTGCCAACTGTTTTACAGCACTCATAAATTTAAGTTAAGAGAATGTGCCGAGAGGATTAAAAACATTTCTTGAGATGAGTTGCTGAGAATTGGAAATTATATTTGGGTGCTGTTAAGTAATTGGAATGAGACTTGGAGTGTGACAGAAAGGAATTCATACGAATTTTGCACAGCTCTTGTGAGTCGTTCCTAGGGGGCGAATACAATTATTTATTCATCATCACAACAGCATAAAACAGCCAAACCTTCAGGTGTAAGTGGATTTAAATGGTTTAAATTTCCATCTCACATGAGAAAATGATTACTTTTAGGGCCACATATTTAAAGTTCTCCTTACTGAGACATGCTGCAGAGATGCCAGAGGAGGTATTCTAGGTGCTCTGGGCGGGAGGATGCTTGGACCAGAAGTAAACACCACACAGCATTACACTTGACATGGCGCCCTTTTCAAATTTAATAACTAGGTCACCAAGGCCCACTCCAAATTCCATTTAGAAACCTTAGGGTTATGAGCCAGTGAAATGCATTACATTAGATGCATTACAAAAGCACCCAGTAAGTACTGTGGAATTTATCTGATGATTTGGATAACCGTTCTTTTACACAAAGTCCTTTTAGAGGAAAACAATAAAACCAAAAAATAAATCTTTCAAACTAATCTGTCAACAAGATTGTCAAATCATTGCATCTAAATTTGCAATCATGCCATTACACATGTCCTAAAGTTACAAGCTTAGTTAACACCACACACATTCATTTCAATGATTTATGATTGAAGTATTGCATTCCAGGGTGCAATCTCAGGCAGGCTTATGTAAACTTGGCTCTGTCTCATTACCACCTCTCTGTTGGGGTTTAGTCTTCTCTTTTTTTCCCTCTTGGCAAATTGGATAACATCCCATCCCTTTCTCTTCCCATCAAAGGTGAGACATTTAAATCTCCCAAAGGGGACATCGTTCTCTGGTCTGCTCTTCAATGCGAGTCCACGTCAGCATCAGCAGGTAGGGGATATTAAGGTATGAGAGGGTTACATTCTGTTGCCTTTTATTTTTCTATTATCGGCGTGTTCTACCTCATTAAACAGCAGCTCCCTCCGCTGCTGCCTGCGCAGGTCCATCATCTTGACGGCCACCTGTCTGCCGCTGTGCTTCTCGCGGGCGATGCACACCACCCCCGTCGAGCCCTCACCGATCTTCACGAAGTTGTCCAGGTAGGAGCGCGGGTCGCCCTTGTCCACGACCATCTGCAGCGCCGCTTTGAACTGCTCGTGGGTGACCTTGGGCGGGTCGGGTGGGGGCCGCGGTGAAGGGTGCTGGGGCGGGCGGAAGGCGGGCGAGCAGGTGCCTGGCGGGCTGGTGGCCAGGGAGCCCGTGGGCGAGGGTCGGGGCTGCGACGGGCTGTCCTGGCGCGGGTAGAACCCCGGGTTGGTGCTGGCCGAGTGGCGCATGTAGGGCTCCGGCACGCATGGCCGCAGGCTGATGTTGGGCGACAGGCCGATGGTGTAGCTGGACGAGGAGCGCACGGTCCGGTGAGGTGGGCGGGCGGCGGCGCTCATCATGGGGCTGCTGGTGCAGCTGGCGAAGAGACCTGGCTGGTGCCTGAACATGGCATCGGCCTGGGAGACAGACAGGGGAGGGAGAGAGAGAGAGAGGAACAGGAAGACAGGGGGGCAGAGAATGAATACATGTACATTTCACAAAGAAAGATTTTGAAGAAACAGAGATGTCAATCAGAGAGAGAGAGAGAGAGAGAGACAGAGATTAAGAGAAGAGTGCAGAGAAGTCAAGAATAGAGAGAGAGAGAGAGAAAGAGCAGACAGGACATAGACAGAAAGAAAGTAAGTGAAAGAAAAAGACAGAGATAAAAAAGGACAAGCCTTGGCACATCTCCCAGAGGTCTTTGCCCTCCCCGGCTACATCGGCGTATGGTAATAGGGTCAGACACCTTGCCACCTCTGCGCCCGCCGCCCCTCCTCACCCCTCTGCCACTCACACTCACCACGCCGGCTGGCCCTCTCACGCCAGCCCCGCGGGACTCTGGGTACACTTTGAGGCGCTGCCAAAGGAAAGTGTCGTAATGTTTACAGCCCCCCTGCCCTCCCCGGCTTAACTCCCAAATCATGTTTTATTACCTTGAGAAACTAACAGCTTTAATTGAGCAACCTGCCGCAGTGAGGAAGAGGAGGTGTTAGAGTAGGAGAGGTAGAAAAGGAGAGAGGGAGGGAGAGAGGGAGTGTGCCTTTAGGGAAAGAATGGAGGGGGGGGGTTGCATCAACACATCCTGAGATCTAGCAGAAACTTGTTTTCAGGAAAGATGGAGCAATGGGCCCTTGCATCAGAGTAAGCACGCAAGCTGCAAGTTAGTGCCTGCAGTGCTTTGAGGAAAATCAATACGGATATGTTGCCAATAGGTGAAGAGATTGCATCATCTGAATTTCTCCAGTGAAGCAATCATTGTATTTTGTGTCTTCACAAAAACATATCTGAGCTTCTCACACGCTTACTCAACCCCTTAGAAAAACAAGTGTTTCACAGTCCACAAACTATCCTGAAAAGGTGCTTCTCAAAACCATGGTTGCTACAGAAGGTAGCTTGAAAGTGCACAAATTGACACTGAGCAATTAAACTACAAACGTATCAGGAGGTTTCACTCCTGAGGTAATTAGTGTAACTCATAGAAAGAGCACATTTAATGATGTCACATCATCACATACATTGTGAGTGGATAATTCAGTTAATTCACAAGGTTGGATGCTTGGATGAAGTCAATACTGATGGTGTAAAAAACCCAGCAGCACCTGATGTTAAAAAGTCAGTCAACATTTATTAAAGTTTAAAGAAAACGTCAGTCAAATCTGACCTCCTTTTAACAAGTGTAGCTGAATTCTCTACACTAACATGGTTACGTAAAGACCCCCTAATTTAACTTTCCCGTAACGTTCAGAAGAGATGTGAAAACACAGCATGTTGTACCATAATCTTTCATATAATCGTGGTCCTTAACTTCCTGTCTCTCAGTGATGTCAGTTTTGTAGGACATTTCAATTTGCACAGAAGAGCTCTAATATAAGCCTACGGCAGTGTAGGAGATGTGAAGGGCTTCTGTATGAAACTTACATCTCCATATCATTGGTATTCATCAGATACAAACTACTGGATTAATGGTCACATTTATTTCCAAAAGTTCTTATCTATTGTATCTTTTTAATATTCTTCAGGTTTTTGTATCAAGGTAAAAGCCACCACAACAGTTCCACAAGACCTTATTTAGAGGGTTTTATCTAGAATCTGCAAGGTCCTTCCAAAGAACCCTTTTATTGCAAATAGTGCACAGGAAAGCTGTTTTCAGCCTTCGGACCTCATTACACTCTGGCTATCCCACCTGTCTGTCAAAGTAGCTCTGCACTATGTTCACCCTGTGAGTCACTCACATGAAATCCCTGCAGTATGACGCAGCCGTGTGCTAACTAAAGGAGGGAGAGAGAGAGAGAGAGAGAAGGTTCACCTTCAGGTCGTAGGATGAGTATGGCCTGACGGGGCTGTTCTGCTGGTGGACGAGGAGTCTGTCATTAGGCCGGTACTCCGGAGGCTCCCCCAGCGGTGGCGGTGGTGGAGGGTGGGTGGGTCCGGCCGGGGTGTAGAAGCAGGAGATGGGTCTCTGACCCGGAGGTGGTAGCGGCCTGGGCGGTGCCACATCCCTCCGTGCCATCAGGCGCTCGGTGGGGCTGCCCACATCCCCTCCGCAGCCCATGTACATGGGTGGTGGGTAGGGCACAGGTATGGGCGGGGGGGGCAGCGGGGGTGGAAAGGGTGGAGGCCCGAGCGCCTCCAGCGACGTGATGCTGACCTCGTGCGTGGACTTGGCGCGGGGCAGCACGCCGTTGGGCTGCAGAGTCACACTCTTCTTCATTCCCATGTGAGGCGTGCCGCTCTCGCTGTGCACAATCCGCAGCCGCTCCCGCTCCCGCTCCCGCTCCCGCCAGCGACCGTGAGGGTCGGCACCCCCGCCGTGTGGGTCGACGGCAGCCAGGTCCTCATACTGGTAGGGCTCGCCCTCGCGCTCCTCGCCCAGCCGGCCCAGAGACTGCGCCCGCTTGCGGGCTGACGGGCTGCTCTTGCGCAGGGAGTTAGAGCTGCTGACGGACAGGCGGTTCATGTCGGACAGCATGGCGGAGATGTAGTCCCCGTGGCCGATGAAACTCCCACGCACTATGGTCTGAGGGGAGGAGAGGGAGAGAAAGAATAAGGGGGGGGGGCATAGAGGACAGCCAAACAGATAATCAGACACAGAGAGAGGGAGGTGATAGGAAGACAGAAAGACACAGACAGACAGAAAAAGAGAGAGAGAGGTGATAGGAAGACAGACAGACAGAAAGAGAGAGAGGTGATAGGAATACAGACAGACACAGACATATAAAGAGAAAAAGAAGTGAGACAAATAGAATGAAAGACATTCATTGGAAGAGAGACAAAGACAGACAGCCAGACAGACAGACAGACAGACAGACAGACAGACAGAGGAAAAGAGAGTGAGAGAGTGATTTCTTGAGATTTGCGTGACACTTTGAGTGCTGCCAGAGCAGACCTGTGGGCTTTTGGCTTATGAGAGCATGTCTGAAGTCACTGCTCTTCAAAGAGGAGCTAATTTGGGAACTCTGAAATAACCTCCTCAGATTCTGATAACATAGGCCTCTCCTGAATCCTGCTCTAAAAGTCTACATCAGTACAATTTCAACAAGGAACAATTTCAACTCTGATATCTGGCTCATGTGCCTGTGCTTATGTGCGTGGACATATCACCTTTTATACAACACACGGCAACACAAAACGCTTTGCTCTGATACACAGATAACAAATGAAAGCACACAGGATCAATATAATAATATATAACTATTGAAGAGAAAATAGGACAAACAACAACAAACCACATTGACTGAAATCTATTTGGCAATTGACCTTTGACATATCAAATCTATCAGAAATCTATACTGAAATCTATTTGGCAATAAACTGTGCAAATAAGATTAGATTTGCAAAGAGTCATCTGAGCATTGGGCATAGTTCACATTTGTTGGCAGTTTGAGTATGTGATAAATAGCTGAGCATCCATTTAGGATCATTAAAATTAAGATCATTCAAAATGAGAAACGCTAAATAAAATACATAAAAATAGGAAAAGGAATGCATAAAAGCACATAAAAGACAATAAAGTCTTGTAAGCATTCAGAACTCAAGGGCTTCTGGGTTTAAAGCTGAGCCGTTTTCTACGGTTTTATTTTAAATGCGACACTGCAGTGCAATCATATCCTGAGGCTGCGTGATTCCAGAGATAAGAACCAAACGAATAGAAACGGTTCCTCTGGCTAAATAGATAGAGCACTGTACTAGGCATGTGAAGGTCATGAGGTCGCTTCCTAGAGAGACTTCACTTTCTAAGGAAACGTCAGCACTGTATTTCACTTCCAAAGAAAATCTCGGGAAACGTGCATTAACATACCGTACATTGTGCATTTTTGCAATAAAGATGAATCTGTTCCGAGTTTGCACCTTTCAGACTACAAGGATAGATAGCCTGTGCTGTTTAATCCGCAACGTTCAAGAATCTGATTGCAACAGTATTTCATTCAGCATGAGAACACAGAGCCATTCTGTGCTTACATCTATCTGTCAGGCCCCGACGCTTCAGAGGGAACAAATCACGCACACAAGGATGTCCTGACATTCCAATATTCCCTAAGTCTGATGCAACACCATTCTATCTCTAGGACATTCTGGCTTGCTGTCACCTCCAGCTACCATCAGGGTGACACAAAGCAGTGACGCACCGCAGCAACAACAGGGAGAAAAATAAATAAATAAATAAATAAAACCCTTGGCATGACGCTGTGCTTGTTAAACCTCTCCCAAAAAGTGCCCAGCAGTCAGTTACTCAGACTGCAAATCCACATCTTATATCACAGTGAGGTCATGCTTGACTTGAATGTTCCGGAAAGACTTTTCACCTCCACTTAGTGTATATAGTGTGGGTACTGTGTACTTAATTCTTAAGCACAGTGTTCTCTTTAAATAAGCACATTTCACAAAACGTACTTGGGGTTGAGTTTATGAAAATATGCACTTGTATGAAAAGTATTTAGGATTATTTATTTTTTACTTCAGTGCACTATAATAAGGACACTTTCTGGAGAGTACAACTGACTTTCCTGCGTCACTATCCGTCTTTCGCCCTGTTCTTGTCCTCCCTTTCACAGATGCTCAGGTGGCGTGGCCAGATTTCACATCTCACCTTGTCCTCTGGCTGAGACACACTTTCCCTTTGCCACTAAAGAAGAAGTGTGGTGATAAGAATATAAACAAATAAATAAAACAAAACACCACATCAAAATATGTGCTATGCGCTTTTGCTAGACTGATGCTCGTTTTAAATAGCTAATGCGGTTATATCGGCCTGTTCTATTCCACTATGGAGTGCTCCTTTGTAATATTGGTGCTTGTTTACCCTTTACTGTTTCCCCTCAGGACACTGCAGCACTTCTCAGCACGGTAGCAGATTATCCCACATAGCGCTGCAAATCCACATCTTATATCACAGCTCGCAGCCATATGCCTTACATATGTCTGAGAGCTGACAGGGCCGTTTCAGAACCTTGTGCGTATCCACTGTCGCAGTGAACAACATGCACTGATTTCCCCCCTTTTTCTGTGTTGCGTTGCTTTAAATGTGTCAGGAGGAAACCCTGGGACATGGAAGGTGAATCGCTACCTCTTTCTTCTTATCTCTCTCTCTCTCTCTTTTCACACACATGCGGCATATACATTTAAAAGCACAAAACATCCACACTCACATACACTCTCTACCTTCCACTTTCTTTCTTTCTTTTTTTCTTTCTTTCTCTCTCTCTTCCTTTCACTCTTCACTACACTCTCCCTGCCCTTCTGTATTCTCTCTTTCTATACCTCTTCCTCTCACACACACACACTCCGCTTTCTCTCTCTCAGATTCCCTCTCTCTCTCCCTTTTCTGTTCTCTCTCTCTCTCTCTCTCTCTCTCTCTCTCTGCTGCTCCTGCAGTTTTCTGTGGCTGGGCCTGCTGTCGGTGTGTAGGCATGGCGGATTGTTATTAATTGCCGGCGAGGAGTAATAAATCTTGCAGCCCCTCTAAGGACTGGCGTTGTGCAGTGAGTGGACACAGCAGGGTCGTTAGCCGAGCCTCATGATAGATAAGAAAGCAATATGACAGCGAGAGGGAGGGAGCGAAGGAAGGAGAGGAGAAGGAGAGAAAGGGAGAGAGGCAGAGCAAGAGACAGAAGATAGAAAGAGAGAGAGAGAGAATAAAAGGGGGAGTTTGCATATGTTTGTGTATGTGGGTTTTTGTGTTTGTGAGCGCGGTTTATGTGTGTGTGTGTGGGTGGGGTGTGTTTGTGTGTGTGTGTGTGTGTGCCTGCGTGGGAGAGAGAGAGGGAAGGACAGAGAGAAACAGAGAGAGAAAGAGAGAGATGCTGTCCTCAGTGCTGTTTTCTGATTACAGGAACTTTTGAGTGAGACGATGAAAACGATCCCAGGCAAGGTCCCGTTGTGTGCTCATGTGTCGCTGCACTGCACATTGCACGGGGAGCACCTGCTAATCAAAGTGTCGGCCTCGTCTTAATTGATAGCCTGCAGCTTTAATGTAATTGAGACAAGACGGCACAGTGCGTGTCTACAACATACTACATGACAGCAGCACAGCAACACTGATAACACACAGAAAACATGAGCATACTCCTTACTAGAGGCAACCCAATAGAAATGTGAACAGGCGGAGCAGTAAACAGTGAGTAGGGAAATCAAAATGTCATTCTATTTCTAGGTAATTAAATCAGAAAAAGGGGTAATTGAGAGGCAAGCATGACTACACACAACAGGCACCTCCAGACACCTGGCAGTTACATAAAAACAATCTGGGCTCCATCGCCGCCTACCCCAGGCACCAGTTGATGCTATAATGGTCTTGGCCCTGCTCAGAATCCCTCCACACTCAGGGAGTGTTGCACATTTACACTGAACCACGGTCTTACTCTTCCATATACAGTACTTATGGGGAAAACAAAAAAAAATACTTTAAACAACAGATAGAAGACCTCATGCTATGTGCCCATAGACATAACATGTCTATGTTTATACATGTACTAGAATATAAACAATGTCATGTGATGTGCACAGTGGGTGTGGCTTCCCTGATGCACTGGCATGAATTACAACAATATACTACTGATTACAGATGCTGTCAGATTAGAATATGTCTCAGTTAACCTTTACCCTACCAGGCAGATCAGTAGAGATTAAAAATGTCTCTCTCTGGAGACCTGACCTATAAAGCAACATATGAACATGGAACCACAGACTATGCAATCTAAACATGATAGTCAAATGTATAAACGTTAAGACTTCATCATTATTACACCCCTATATAAGTAGAACTGTATTGATGTACCTTCTTTGGTTTGAGCTCCACTGGTGTTATCCTGGATGGGTCGACCATGGGCCTGGGCCTCCTCAGGTTTTCTATGATGCTATGCCACTGGGTTGGCAGGCCCACGAAGCAGCCACGCTTGGCGTCGAACGACGTGTGGACCCGGTGCTCAAAGTTCTTTGGCGCCGATATTTCCGGCCTCTTCTTTTTCTTCTTGCGGAACATCGTCAGCTCTTCGCACGGGAACCTTGTCGGGATGCAAAAAGAGCTGCCTGTTAATCGGAGGTACGTGACGTGACTTTGTTGTTTTGTGTTTAGTTCAGTTTTTCAGCACAAGTGCCACATAGAGAGACACTTTTAATGTATCTGCAGCGGATGCTTCAGAGAAGATGAAAGGCACCCTGTGGGCTTAGAATCAGGCTCCTGTACCCTGATCAAGCATGGTCAAATCCATGAACGCTGTCACAAGCTCTCTCCATCAGCACACATAACACCAAACACACTGCTATAAATGTTAGTCTAAAATTACACCAGTGGTGATTTCAAGCTTGCTTATGTGCTCTGGATTCTCCAGTGCCTCTACATCTTGTTGGGTACGCGATGAGCATTTTCTATCCCCGTCTAAAATGCTTAAGTCGTCCGAGTTTTTTGCCGTCTGCTTTATTGGTATCTGAGCCTCCACGCCGGTGCCTGGGAGCAGGGGGGGGGGATGGGTTTGTGTGCCCACGCGAAATGAAGGATATCTGGTCAATTAGGGCTCGCTCATCCTCTCTTGGCCTTTATCTGACAGGCAAAGAGCACTTGAGTGAGCTGCTGGACCAGGCCTGAGGGTAACAGTGCATTAGCCAAAGAGAGGAGAAGAAAAGGGCCACAAAGACACCACGGTAACCTCGGACTTGCCGTGCGCTCGCGAGGGACCCTGCCTCCCAAGCTCCCACGCTCCCATTCTCCTTACTTCCAGGGAAAGTAGTCATTCAGGACAACTTGTGTTTTTATACCCCCCCCCCCCCCCCCCCTCTTCATCTTACTTTGTGCTGTTTGCACTCTGGAGGACATTCAATGACCTCATGCATATTATCCCTCCCTGTCTCCCTGTTTCTCTCTTTCACCCTGTCTCTCTCTGTATCCCTCTCTCTCTATTTCTCCTTGTCTCTCTCTGTCTCCCTGTCTCTCTCTGTCTCCCTGTCTCTCTCTCTCTTTCTCCTTGTCTCTCTCTGTCTACCTGTCTCTCTCTCTCTGTCTTCCTATCTCTCTCTCTCTCTTTCTCCCTGTCTCTCTCTGTCTCCCTGTCTCTCTCTCTCTCTCTCTCTCTCTCTCCTTCCCCACTCCCATACTGATGAAGGGGCGAGTCAAGAACTTGTGCAAACAGCTATCCTCCTTTGATGGTTAATGTGACACATAGTCTTGCTGACTTAGTGTTTGGGTGGACTTAATGGACGATGTGATCATAAATATTGATGAGCCGATGCGCCGTGGGTGCTGTGAGAGAGTGAGAGCGTGCCCACGATGCCGCCTCCCACTGAGCCCGCGCCCTTGTAGTCGGCGTTTGTTGGTTTTGTTATGATATCGCCCGAAAGCTCAAATGCGATGCTGAGCAGCGCCGGGCTTTGGATGCAGAAACATGAACCGAGCCCCCGACGGCACCGGAGGACAGATCGAACACTGATGCCAAGAAAAAATCAACAGATATGATGAGACACTGAATAAATGAATGAGCACTGTTTGTTTTCACTCTTCCTTTCTCTCTCTCTCTCTCTCTCACCCCCTTTCACTCTTTTTATATTTACATCTTGTGCCTTTCTTCATCCATTTCTCTTTCTCTCGTTATTCATCCTTAAGCCCCTTCTTCATCAACTTTCTTTCTTTCTCTCTCTCTTGCTTTCTCTTTCCTTTAGCCTCTTCTTCATCTTACATTTTTACCTCTCTCTCTCTCTCTCTCTCCCTCCCTGCTCTGCCATGTCACAGTGCTTTGGCCCTCAGACACTGTGTAATCAGCTGTAATGGGGCCTGTTATGAGTTGTATCAGTGACTGAGCAGGCCGGCAGCCCCGCAGCCTTGCTGCCTCACAGAGGGGAGCAGAGAGCAGAGATGGACTCCGCATCTATCTGCAGAATCAGCCTGACTCACTGGGACAGGCCAGAGGAGAGAGAGAGGGGGGAGACAGAGAGGGGGAGAGAACGAGAGGGGGAGTTCAATATACGCATAGACATGATTTAGACACATACACACGACTGAGACAATTCATGGTAAGAAGATGTGTACATACACACACACAAGCACACACTGATATAGATGCTATCTTGAAGACACACTTGCACACTTGCACCCACACCCGCACACACAGACACACATACACACAAACAAACCTAATCACATGCATGCAGTGCATGCAGGTCAAGCACATATACACACGCTCATGCACAAATGTAATCACATGCATGCATGCAGGATAAGACTCACACACACACCAAAGGTATCCCATGGCCCCACCTCCACACACACACACACACACACACACACACACACACACACACACACACACACACACACACACACACACACACACACACACACATGTACACCGTCTGGCTCCCTACTCCTCCATGGATAATTCAATAAGTGTTGCATACTGTAAGCGTTTCTTCTGGTCTCCCCATGACATGATGCTATGGCAAAATGATTTAATATTCACAATTGTGTGTGTGTGTGTGTGTGTGAGTCTATGTATGTATTAGTATGGCCGTGCATTTGTTTTTGTGAGAATTTGTGATTGTATGCATGTGAGAGTTAATGTGTGCGCATGTGTATAAGGTATTTTTGTGTGTGTATGGACATGTGTGTGTGTGCATGCTTAAATCTGTTTGTGTGTATGTGTGGGTGATTTATATCTAAGGTGTGTGTGTGTGGGGGGGGGGGGGGGGGGGGGGCTGTGACAAGATCCTTTTTTTTTTTTTCGCCAAAAAACATGGAAAAGCTTTTTACCATCCTCAGTCCAGTGATTCAGACTGCTAATCCTAAGAACATGTTCAGAAAGTAAGTACCAGGAAGACTCAGTAATAAAAGCCCCCCTCACATGTTTAGCCGAGGGAAAAAAAACACCAGCATAACAACTTCCAATTTATACAAACACAACTGTCAATGTTCGACATATGGCAAGTACCACGGGTCTCTGTATGAATAGTGACCCTTGCCATTCCCTGAAGTCAATAACTGACCCAACTGTGCATCCCTTAAGGTTACACGTTTCAGGTTATTTGGTCCAGGCAACCCCATCTATCTGTAAAACACTGCAATTCAGTTGCCCCTGACGGTGCGTGTTTGTGTGTGGGTGTGTCCTGTGTCGCCTCCATATATGCAGGTGTGTGCCATTAAAATCTGACAATTATTATTATTATTTTACAATATCCCTCATTCCCTCTTCTCCCCTTAGAAGATGGTATCATGCTGAATTCCAATGTCATATTGTTTTTGTCTGCAACAGCTGTACAGATACAACCAGTAAGAGCCTAAACATTTACTCGCAAAGCTTTTGTTTGTGCGGCCCAAGCAGATCGATAGGTGTTTATGGGGGGAATGAAACGTGAGCCTGCCCCCCGAACCCTGGGTGCAAATGACAAGAGCATTGCCAGCCGTTATTGCAAACACAATATGTTGACACTGCACGAGTGCCTACAACATTATAAACACTTCAACTGCCATTAGATAGCCTGGTATGTGTAGACAAATGTTAGCAAAGCATTTAGCTTCTCTGTGCTATTTCCATTTCTCAAATCCTGCTTCTAAAGCCATTTTTGGTGAGTTCTTAATTGCATGGCTTCAGTCTTCGGTATGTTTGTTTTGTGTTTCTTTGTGGGTCTCATGTGCGCTTTTATTTCATAGTAAGCCAGCTTTAAAGAGGAAAAACTCTGTGAGCTGTAATTATCACTAGTCTCTCTACTTCCTCCAAAGCCTGTCCTGCTCTCTGTTACAGAGGACTCCTCAATGACAGATTTGTACATCAAGGAGCTGAAATCGGATTATAAAAAAGCATCAGAATGCCATGCTCTGCAGAATGAATCGAAAATGAGATATCATTATTAATTTACATCTCTTAATCGCACGCACGTGCCCTGCTATCGACCCCAGATAATCCACTGAGCTTATGGCATGGCTGATAACAACAGATAATTGATTTTTTTCATTCTGTAGGAAAGACAAAAACAACAGAAGCACAGTAAACTGGACTTGCTCTTGCAGGGGTACTAGTTTAGAGTCATATTTACTTGAATGAAATACAAAATAACATCACTGGGTGCATCAATAGCTTTGATGACCTTTACTCTCACTATGTGACATTTTCTTGAGGAGAGGACATCATTTTCATGCTTAAGTAGCAATGACATTTACTGTAAGAATAACAAATCATACCTCGGATGCAGTTACTGAAATCCAGAAATTATGCTTGATGGAGATAATTTCGAAACACTGATAATGACAAGTCCCTTGTATTATTATATTTCCTTGTATGAATCATGTGCATAAGTAAGCAGAAACATGGCTCTTCTGTGTGTCTGTGTGTGTGTGTAACTTAGAGTATTAGGTGCCACTAAGTCTGCATATGTGTAAGAGAATGTTTGGACCAGAGGTGATAAGAAGGGTCAAACTGGGCTTCTTTCGACCTTGTGTAAAATTGACATCCTTGCAAGACGTATAGTAGGATGACCTCGGACGTCAGAGACCCACCACGTGGTTATTCCTGCTGACAAATTGTTTTGGCGTCAGAGAACGCTTCATTTCTATCTATATAAACCTTGTGTGATGTGTTTAATTTAGCTTCTCTCTCGTCTGCTGGAGTCTGGCAGTGAGCTGCTAGACTTTTAAATGGTACAAAGACGAAACAACACATCACTCCTGTTCTGGCACACATGCATTGGTTACCAGTAAAAAACTGATTTAACATTTTGTCAATTTGCGTTTAAAGCCCTCAATGGATTAACTCCACAATACATTATTGATATGCTAATGCAATATCCTGCCCCCAGGTCACTTTGACCATCCTCACAACAACTCCTCCCAGTGCCCCTCTCTCGCCTCAAAACCAAAGGTGCCTGGGGATTTTCTGTTGTTGCCTCCAGGCTCTGGAATAGTCTCCCGTCTCACATTAAGTCCTGTACCATCAATGACCCACCTTTTTTCTCTTGCTCCTAGTTCAGTCTGAGGTCTTCTCTTATTCGTAATGTCCTCTTACTGCGTTTTAATGTGTTGGCTGCTTTTACTCAGTTTCTCTTTTATTTTTTATTTTACCACAGATAATTTGATCTTGTCGTTGTATTCATTTTATGTGATTTCCATTTTGGTCTGGCCTTTTATATTAAATTCCTTTTATTCATCTATTTAACCCAAATTGTTACCTTGGTTATCATGTTTTTACTTTGGTTATCATGTTTTTCTTCTTTCTGCTTTATTTTTTCTAATGTGTTTTTTCTTATTCCTGCTTTTAATTCATATTCCTTATTCCTTTTACTTCGCTTCTATTGTTAATCCATCTGCCTCCATTGGGAAGCACTTTGGGTCAACTCCTGTTGTTTTTATATGTGCTTTAAAAAATAAAAGTGACTTGACTTGACAACAAAAGCTAGGTCATTACTGCATTATAGTTAGAGCCTTGTCACTGTGTGCTCTGAGCGGAAGCTGAAAAGCTACTCACAGTAAAAACATATAAATAAATAAACATTAAAATGAAATATAACAAATAAGCACCATGATCTGAACCATTAGCCACATGGAGCATTAAACCAAGGCTTCACATCCCTGGAAAGAGCTTCCCTTCCAAAAGCACTCACTGAGCCGCATCCCATCCTCCGCGCCCCCCACTGCCATCGCCACCCCCCATCAACCGTGACCTGGGGGGTGAGTGAGTGAGTGAGGGAGGGGAAGAACATGGAGGAAGGAGGTGAAATTAACCTCCATCTCACATTCAGATCACAAAGCACTCGGATGGAGCCTGTCCTGAGGGGAGGGGGTACAGACAGATAGACAGACAGACAGACAGACAGACAGATAGACAGACAGACAGACAGACAGACAGACAGATAGACAGACAGACAGACAGACAGACAGACAGACAGACAGACACACACACACACACACACACAGAGTGAGACAGACAGACTGAGAGAGACTGCGTATTTGAGAAAGAAGGGGCTAACAGAGAGAGGATATGAAAGGGATTGATCTATAGATAGAAAGATACATAGATAGATAGATAGATAGATAGATAGATAGATAGATAGATAGGGAGAAAAAAG
The DNA here is from genome assembly GCF_963457725.1 of Sprattus sprattus. Taxonomy (NCBI): domain Eukaryota; kingdom Metazoa; phylum Chordata; class Actinopteri; order Clupeiformes; family Clupeidae; genus Sprattus; species Sprattus sprattus. Next base: position 14,037,206 of record NC_137911.1, read on the forward strand.
ACTAAATGTAAAGAGGCAGGGATGAGAAATTTGCTGCAAAGTCGTCTTTGCTGAAGAGAGAGGGAGGGGGGCAACGTTTTTACATGATATGACCAATGAAACGCCTGCGAACGACAGCAGACGAGCCACACAACCACACAACGACGAGGCAGGTAGTGAGTTCTTGAGAGGGATTAGCGACGAGCTGCCTGGTCCCTGTGCTGATCCAATTTTGGGCTCCCGTTCACAGTTTCCGTCCTGGATCCGTGTCACATTGTGATGTGTGGGTGGGAGAGAGACGCGTTGTAATCCTCTTTTTGTATTTGCCGATGCACAAATAAGCACAATTATAATTACACGCGTAGATTTTGTTTAGCACGCAGAGATAGCGTCCGAGTTGGAAACAGCTGTTTTCAGGGACCAGGAGCCTGTGTGTGTGTGTGTGTGTGTGTGTGTGTGTGTGTGTGTGTGTGTGTGTGTGTGTGTGTGTGTACTGGTGTGGTGGCCTGCACAAGCACAGACGGGTCCTCTGTCAGCTTCATCATGGTGACCGGTTTGCCCTTTGAGTATAATGAGACTGCATTGCCTCTCAAAGGGAGTGTGTGTGTGTGTGTGTGTGTGTGTGTGTGTCTGAATGTGTGGGGTAGGGATGCTTCTGTCCCTTGAACACACACACACACACACAAACACACACACACACACATGAATGAATACACACACACACACAAGCACTTTCTGACTCTTTCATGCACGCACACACACAGTCAAACATTCACACAGACACAGACAAAATCACACACACACAGTCAAAGATTCACACACATATTGTATCAAAGGACAGATAGACAGGACAGCAGGCCTGTTTCCTATGTTATGATGGTCATGTCTTCGCACATATAAATGTGTGCTATATATTTATGAGTATAACATCCCCACATGGTACAAAATCTCATGATACAACTAAATACCTTATGGTCATATTCTATGATGTGCTGTTGCTGGTCTGCCCGTATAATCGATAACTGGTTTCTTAGTAATGGACGCAGAGCTCAGAGCACTAAATTCTGCACTGGCCTAAAATGCCTTTTTAATTGGAGATGCACCATCTTATTCGGGAATCCAGCCCAGGACTGCAGCTACAATCAAAAAGCTATGCAGTATCAGGCTGAGGCTTACTGGGGTGAGCAAATAAGACTTGCAGAGACTCTTCATAATCACTACGCCATCCTCTGCATCAGAGGTATTAATAAAAGATATAGTATTCTTTGATGACTTTTATACAGTACGAAGGTCACAGTTAAAAAATTAATTGATTAATATGAATGATCAGATTGCTGTCATATGCTGCAGGATCATCTAAGATATCCTGATTTAGCACTAGCTCGCTTCCAAGCGTCTTATCTGTGAATGGGGAATGTTTTTTTTGCCTGGTGAACAAATGTTCCATCTCACATCACTGTGTATCATGCTTGCATTGAGACGGCCTGAAACCCCCCGTTTTGTTAGGGCGCAGTTACTGCCATGTCATCTTGACCAGATGTCAGATGTGTCATTCTGTTAAATAAGCGGAAAAAAGATTTCAGAGGACACAGGATCATCCCTGATGCCCTTCTACCCCCCCCGTTCCTGCGTCTCAATCCTCCAGTTGAGACTTTGTTTCCTTTCTCACAAGATTTCTTGCCATCTTAATGAAAGGAATGGCCTCAGGTGAGGCAGCGCGTGGCGCAAAAGTACATTTTCCTCCACCAACTCTGCACAGCTGTCTGATCTTCAAGGGCAGACCAGGGGTATGCACACACAAGCACTCCTCTCTGTTGTGTTGACACAGACGCAGGCAGGGGAAAAAGAGCAGGCTGAAAAAGACCGAAAAAGAACGGCAGACAGAAAGAAAGACAGACAAACAGGCAGATAAAAGAAGGAAAGAAAGAAAGAAAGGACATAAAAAGCCAAGTTAAAAGAAAGAAAGGAAAGATAGATAGAAAGAAAAAATGGTGTCTGTCAGCAGGGCTTTTAACGGCCCCTAATTCCTATCTCTCCTCTTCCTCTGTCTCTTTCTCTCTACTTGTGTAGTTTATTTTGTGTATGTGTGTGGGTGATGTGTGTGGTTCTCTCGTGGGGACAAGGCTGTTTCCTTGCACACAACATTGACAGCTGGAGTGGCAACCTCAAACTGACTTTTATTATCGGGGAGTTGGTTTGATGAAAAAAAAAAAGGAAAAAGGATAAAAAAAGACAACACGAGTTACAAGAGCAAACAAAACCGCCCTCCGCCCAAATCACACTGACACAGATACCAGGGAAGCAAGCACAACGAAAAGAAAAAATTGTACAGCATCCTCCCTAATACAGGACAGAGGAGCTGTGTTATGCTGTGCAAACACATATAAAAACAGGGCCTAATCTTCTGCAGGGGAAGGGTAACATTTGGCAAGCCTCCAGGGCTCATCGCAGTCCCTTTTCTAGACAAAAACAAAGCCTCCACACTTGCACAGGGTTTCACTCCATACTACGTTGGCGTCATTTCTGTGTTATTTACATACTGCGCTCGTGAGAAACTGAACTGAGGTCAGAGCCCTTCGGGGGGAACTAATCATACCCACAGGACAAAGTTAATTTTCTACACTCCTGCAATTCTTTTAATTAAAGATGCTTCCTTGCCTCTGCATCACCACCCCAACAATCCTTCCAAACCCCTCATACTATTTTGCTCTGGGCAGATAAAGAGGTATCATCTGTCCAGTCCAATCAGACCTGTCCGGTCCAATCAGAAGGGCCAAATGGACTCTCAGGGGCCTAATTTATTGATGTGATGAGGCTTCCTCCAGAGCCTTACTGGACTAGTCCCTTTAGAGAACCGTCACTCACTCAGTAACTTACTCACTCACGCACTTAGTCAGTCTGTCACTTGCTCACACACTCACTGACTCACTCTCTCATTTGCTCACACACTCACTTCCTAAGTCACTCATTCACTCTCCCATCTCCTCCATGCGCACCTCTCTGTGGGGCAAAGCGACAAGAATTCGTCAAAGCTCCCAAATTTTTGCCAGTTTCCTTTATATAAATCCACCAGCACGGGTGGGCCAAGCACACACACTCTCTCTCTCTCTCTCTCACTCTCTCTCTCTCTCTCTCTCTCTATCTCTATCTCTTCAGTGGTAGACTACTCACTGTGTGCTGTCCAGCGAAGCCCAACTTTACCAGACACTGCCCTATTTTTAGTTATTTTTTTTCCCGCTGTCTCTCTTGCCGCTGGTTAATCCAAAATCGGTTACACATCTCGTGGCGGTTAGCCACTATAAGCTGTTAATGCAAGCTACCACGACTCTTGGCATGATTATGTGGCCCTGCTACATGGTGAATGTTATCTGTCCCTCCGAATGTCTCTCCCTCTTGCCTTGCCCAGTTCTCTCTTCTTTCCCCTTCATCCTGCTTTCCTCCCTCCTGTATCACCACACCTCCTTGCTTGAGGTGACTCCAGGGACTTCTGACTCAAACAGCTGTGTGTGTGTGTGTGTGTGTGTTTCCCTTTGGTCTGCCCTGTGACAGGATGTGTCATTTGTCATTTGGGTGGCAGGGGCATCTTTGTGGCTAAGGCAGGGTAACTAGACCGTGAAGACTGAGGATGCTCTGAGGGCAACACGACACAGGGGTATCGAGTGTGTGTGTGTGTGTGTGTGTGTGTGTGTGTGTGTGTGTTTGTGTGTGTGTGTGTGTGTGTGTGTGTGTGAGTGTCTCTGATGCTTCGCTTGTGTGTGCATATTGCCCCCATTCTACCCTCCTGCTGCCATATGCCACTGGTTGAACTAACATGTGTCCATTTTCTCCTCATTCCACTGTCTCTCTCTCTCTTTCTCTCTTCCTTCAATCTGTGTGTCAAACGCAGTAGTGTCAGCTCAAACAAGATGACATGAAATCTGAAAAACAAATATGAAAACATACAGCCAGGGGCAGGAGATATAGGAGTGATCTCAGCCTTCTGGGCAATGACAGCTCTGATGATATAAAGCTATATGAAAACCTCAGACTGCAAGGGACTTGGTTAGAGTGATGAACTGAGATCACTTTTGACAGGCTATCAATGGACTGAAATGACTCCCAAATGTTGACAGTTTTGGCCAAGCTGTACGCAGGAGAGAAGTATATCTCACGATGTGACAACAAGAAAAACCAAATTCTGGCCCCACCTTACTTAAAGTTTCATTAGGTGAAATGTATCTGTGTGTACAGTATATACTTATCACAAAAGTACCTACTGGTCACTAATTTCACCCCTAAACCTAACCATAACTACAATGTAATACATGACAAGTACTTACACTAAAACTGCACTGTAATCAGCAATTAGGAATTAAGTATACTGTATAGTATCAATGGCTATGCATTTTAGCCCAACATCCAAAAACCTAACCTAACTCTTACTGAAACAGATACTTTAAAAGCCCCCCCCCACACACACCCACACACACCCACCCACCCACACACACACACACACACACACACACACACACACACACACACACACACACACACACACACACACACACACACACACACACACACACACACACACACACACACACACACACTTCACCCACTCATCTTCATAGGTGATCATTGGCCTGATTACGAAGTGGTAACCTCTTTTAATCAATTCATCTGAGCTAATGAACAAGCCCAGGGAGAGGGGTCTATTTCAGTGCAAGTCCATTAGCTGCTGGTGTCAAATGTCTGTCACAGACCCCACAACTGACCGAATTACAGGCTAACGTGCTGCAGACATACTACATGCTCGCGGTCCCAGCGGAGGCCTCGTGTCTCAGCGTATCGAACCACTGGATACAGTAAGTGTCCCTTTGCGGAGCAGTCACTGTCATCAGCTTACACTGACTTGAACAGGTCAACACACATGCTAATTGCTGGTTTCTGGAGCCCCTGCAACATATCATTACGGCCGGTGCAATGCAGACAGGTGGTTCTGTGGGTTGCTTTAAGTACGGTGCAGATGCTGAAGGATAAGTGCATTCTTAAGGGAAAACCAACACTAAGATGTCTATATTTTCTACCTGTCATTTTTCAAAAGAGGACAGACTGTCTGGCTATCTACTACACACATAATGGTGTACATCTGGGTATTGTGAACCTCCAATAACAACACTTATATAGCACTGAATCGTCTCTGAGCACAGTGTCTTTAGTTACTTAGCATTAGCAAAGACGTTCACACTAGCATAATCTCAGCTGTAGTGTTGCATTGCTAACGCAGCACTTTCTATGGTGTTACCCGAAAGTGCACTCTGCTTCGCCCGGTAAGCCCAAACTTGCGTGCACACACAGACACACACACAGTGAAGAGTACAAAGGGGCAGGGAAAGGTTCTTGCCTTGAACCTTGTGTGTCGGCCTGCTTCAAGTGAGTCACTTTTCCTCCACCTTCAGCGGCACTGTTCCAGAGCATCTGGATAATTCTGGCTCCAGTTCAGTTCAGTGCACGTCTGATAAGATCTGCTCTGCCAAGCGCTCTCCCCCTCTCACACGTACACTCACACACACACACTCACACTCATCCTCACACACACGCACAAGATGATGGCAAACACCCAGTGACAGCGGTAAATGCCCCAGTTCCCAGAGGCTGAATCTGCAAAGCTGTGTCAATGTATGCTTTATGTGCCTCAGTATCTACGTGCACCGGATCTGGCTAGAGGCCGGCCGCTGGGACTGACTCCATTCAATAGAGGGCTAGATAGACAGACACAGAGAATCTCACACAGGAGAAGAGGAAGAAAGAGAGAAAACAAACGGGAGTCAGACTGAGTGATTAGTAGGTGAAGAACCTCAGCGTTCCACCAAAATTCGCTAGCAGTCCAAAAATCCAGTTCGCCTTTCTAACCCCCTGCCCCCGATCTCAAGACACCCCCCCCCCCCCATCCAAAGCCCTTTCATTAGCACCTGAGCTTGCTGCATTCACTGCTCTGTCGAACCCCCCAACGTAACACTGCCAAAACCCCCTACCACCTCTGTATGTATGCCTTCTGACGCGGTACACTACCCAGCTCTTCATCAATGAAGCTCAGCCTTTTTTTCTTTTATGACCCCCCATACACACACACCCCATACACGCACACCCCACACTCACACACTCACACACACACACACACACACTCTTTCACTCCACTACAACCCCCACCACTCTGCCTCCATATCTTTTGTTCCCGGGAGGAGGAGAGTGAAGGGGGGTCTAGCAGGATAAATTAGCGGAAAAAAAACACAGGCCTCCTTACCTTGTGCCGAGAGCCGCGAAGAGGAGAAAGAGGAGGAGATGGAGGAGGTGATGGGGGAGAACGGAAGAGAGAGAGAGAGAGCAGGCTTCTCCTATGGGAGGAAGAGGCTTTTTGTGAGCGAGTGTGCACACACACACACACACACAATCTCGCAGACACACACACACACACACACACTCGCTGATGAGGAGGGCTGGCTTGGCTGTGCTCTCAGGCAGTGGTGGCAGCAGCAGCGGCTGAGGCTGTGGCTGAGGTGGCAGCAGCAGAGGAGGTGGAGGAGGAGGAGGCGGAGGCACAGGCACAGGCGGACTGCAGGCTGCTGCTTGCCCAGGAAAGCCTGATGCGTAGCTCCCTCCAGGCAGACACGCCGTGCTCGGCCATCTCAGAGGCTCTCTATCGGGTGGGATCCGCGCGTACGTCCGCGTCCGCTACGGCAGCTGCCCGCTAGTCCCCGTGCTGGGACCGGCTCCTGGCGAGGTGTGGCGGTTGACGGAAGGGAGCGAGCCATGCTGGAGGAGGCGTGTTAGCATCCAGGTTTGATTGGTTTTATCCTAGCCTGACAGAGAGCTCCTTTGCCTTTCCCTTTCCCTTTTCTCCCTCCCTCTCTCTCTTGTTGTCTCTATCTCTCTCTTTTTTGCGCGCACGCTCACTCTCTATCATACTGATCGCTCTCTTGCTCGCTCGCTCTGCCTCTCTCTCATACACATTGCCTCCCCCTTCTTTTCTCTCCCCCTCTCTCTCTTTCTTGCTCGCTCACTCACTCGCTCGCTCTCTCTCCCTGTCTATTACCACTCTCACCCCTCCCTCTCACTTTCCCCTCCTCCTCCTCCTCCTTCCTTTCTCCCTCTCTCTCTCTCTCCACCTCCCTCCCGTGGGCTCCCGTGGGCTTTGCACAGTCCCTTTAAGCAGCAACCAGCATGTGTACTGTATGTCTGTTTAGGCTGGATTCCAGAGACCTAAAGAAGACGCCAGTGCTACCTCGCCTGGCATCCCATCCACCTGTACCCCAGCAACCCCACCACCACCACCCCATACACACACACACACACACACACACACACACACACACACACACACACGCACACAGAGACACACACACTCAGAGACACACACACACACACACACACACACACACACACGCACACACACACACACACACAAACACACACACGCACACACACACACGCACACACACACACACACAAACACACACACACGCACACAGAGACACACGCACACAGAGACACACGCACACAGAGACACACACACACGTAAATACACTTCCCCATCGATGTGTTTGGATGGTGCCCTTTCACATGGACTAGCAATATGAGCCAGCAGGTAGCAGGCTGTAGCTGGTGTAGCTACCCACGATCTGTTTTCCTCATGTATTATCCATGCTGGACATGGGTCCAGGATCTGACTGTGTGTTTTTTTCTTTCGTTTTTTTGTTTGGTATGGAGGTTACTTAGGAAACGTATTCCCTGTAAATTTCAGGATAGTGTGACATCTTGGCACAGTCATGGAATAAAATATCGAGCTTAATGCATAATTTATTCACAACATGAATAAAGTAATGCATTTAGTGTGTCATTAAAAATATGCAATGGTGAAAAAAGTAAGGATAGAACCAGCTGATTGAGCCCTTATGTCTCACCCATAAATGTTTCATTAACAGTAGGAAAGATGTTTTTTTTTATATGCATGTATTTCTGATTTCGTGCGTAGGGGTCAAACAGTGTGTTATCATTTTCAGACACGGGTCAAATCTTGAAGGACAGCCTAAGCTATTTCTTAATTTCATGTCAGATGGCACGTCAAGGCTTCCTTCCAAATCCTAACCCTTTCCATCAAACACGGAACACACCAAAAGGAGGGGAAAATAAACACAAGCACACACAAACATGAGGAAAAACCCCTCGGCCCCGACCTATTTGCATTTCAATAATACAGAAAAAAATTCTCGCTGGCGGGGGAGTGAGGCAGATGTGACCCCCCCTCCCCCCAACACACACACACACACACACACACACACACACACACACACACACACACACACACACACAGACACACACACACACACACACACACACACACACACACACACACACACACACACACACACACACACACACACACACACACACACACACCATCTCTGTCCCTCCTCTTTTCTTATGGTGGCTAATATTGATGGCCCCACGCGTGCCTGTCCCTACCCCTTCCCCTCAGCTGAGTGCATGGCTCAGTGCTGCTGCATAGGATTACTGCTCTGTGGCCCTCACTCTCTCCTCTCCTGTGAAGGTTGGAGGCTCAGCTCACAGAAGCCCCGGGGCCTTCATTTGCGTGGCTGTGACATACATATCACACTTCAGTAGCCATGTTGGGTTCTTCTATATAAAGATCTCACACAGGCTTTTGCATGCATGCACACGCACATACATGCAGTACATATACAAACACACAAGCACATAAGTAAGTTAATAAAAATCAATCACATTCACACATACAACACACTCACCTACTCACTCACTCACTCACTCACTCACACATAAACACATCAGTGAGTCTTTGACAGCCACGAGTATCTGTTGACCTTAAACCAATCACAGCTTCAACGCACTCCCTATAAAGGACGACTCCGTGGCAGAAATGACATGACAAAGGGCTTTGTCCTCACAGTAAAAAGGACTCATGAATACCAAAGAGTGTAATTGGAAACCCTAATGGTCAGTGTTTCAGTCGCATTTAGCATGTCAACAGAGAAAACCTAAGTTAATCATGCAAGCTGACCAAATGAGATCATTCTCTTGATCCTTTCACACGGCGGTTCAAGACCAAGCAAAGTGTATTCAATGACCATTTGTAGGGCCAGGCATTGGCACTCCTTTATAAATATGTGGCACAGATATGTGAGGAACATTGCCCTCTGGCTCGTTTTCTACTGGCCTGTTAATGTCAGCTCAGCCAATGCAGGATGCCATTTACATTTGCCTAATTAACATGGTTAGCATTGTATCCACGGCAATTTCCAGGGCGGCTACCCCCTAAAGCAGCAGACTCTGAAACTGATCTGGGCCAGAGCAGTGCCAGTACAGTGCCAGATTGGTACCAGATCAGGACTAGGTCCGTGCCAGCATCAGCTGCTATAAGGGAGATACAATGCTCCATTTGTTTGTTACAAGATAGAATAGTGACTATTTACAGCATGAGAGGTTTGCATGCCATGTCGATTCTGTATTCTCTCGCAAAATCTGTAAGTGCATATCTTGGGCTTCACGCAACTTGCCCTAGATGTGGCCCTGTGGCTATTTGGCTGCATCCAGCCTTCACTGGCCATCACAACAGTGGCTCTGATTCCATTCCGTTCCATAAGAATGACTGGATGGGGGTTCAGTCATCTGGCTGATAACTGGCCCATGTGAGTACAAGTGGACAACTAGAGTGTAGAGACAGACTAGCAAGTAAGCAAGGGTCTATTTAAGTCAACAGATATTAGTCTTTACTTACCTGTTGAGCACACACAAAAACACACACACACACACACACACACACATGTACAGCGATTCCTATTGAATGGAAGAGCTATTGATTTCCTGTCTCTGGATATATTTATCTGAAACGGTTACTGGTTGCTTCACTCAGATGAGAAATTATCTGACTTCATACAGTCTGCACACCAAAGACCAAAGGAAAAAAGGATATTAATATATAGTAGCACAACGCATTCAATAAATTCAAGTAGGCCTGGTAAGTACTCACAACTTCATAAGACAAGCAGTAAAAGCTGACAATGATATCCACTTCTTCTTCAGTGATGACAGGTCAGTTGATTAAGTCCTCCACGTATAGGCCGTGGCTGCTTGACTGGATGAAAAGCGAAGTCCCCTCTGCTGCTGCTAAACACGTCTGCTGTGGGGTTAGGTCCCAAGGGTACCATCAAGCCAGTCCTCTCCACAACGTGTCTGCTTTTGACGTGCTAATGACCACAGCTGCCCGTCCATCCCACCTCACTGCCTGGGCCTCTGCAGCCTGTTAAATTGCTCGATTTACCAACTTCTTTCACCACCAACGTCAGAACCACTGTATTAGGGTATACTTGGAAGACATTTTTTGGAAACCTTAATCTAGCAACAAAAATAAACATGTAAGCGACTGTCTGGCGTTAAATCACACTGGCAAAGTAGACATCCTCTTGTGAGCAGCAGCACGGTTGAATGCTGCTGTCAGCCTGAAGGAATTGGATCCAGAGAGGGAGGCGCGCGAGAGAGCATTATCCATGCAAGAACCTAATGGAGTTTTCATTTCATTAACTTAATTAGGACATGAGGGCAGAAGTGGCTGCATCGGTCTATACGGCAAACTGCCCGGTGTTAGCGTCTGTTGTTCAAGTCTGACGAAGGTCAGTTTTATTTGCGACCTTGACAGTCACATTGTTCTGGTCTGGGGGGCCTTTCATTGAAGACCACAACACAAATCCCCTTCTTGTCCAATTCAAGATTTAAACAACATTAGAAGCAAACGCAGATGTAGCCTTTCCAATGTCATGCTCTTTTCTCCGCTCTTGCGCCCTCTGCTGTCAGTCTAGGATAACTCCGGCTGGCCGTACATAGTTGTGGTGGCGCTCATCTGCGTCTATACATCATTATCAAAGCCCATTGTCCCGAGGAAAATTGTTTCATCAATACAGAGAACAAATCATGTGCGTTCAAGATCATCGGAGACAAAACCATCTTTAAATTTCCCCTCCTACACACTAAAAATAAATTATATTTTATACGAGTGCAATATTTATGAAACTGAAAATGTATTCATCAGTTATGAATAGCTGAACTTTGTAAGCATTAAAATGACTGACTGTAAACACTAATCTGGCTCTATAAATGGAGGATTACAGCTAAGAGTACCACTATTCTTCCTAGCATTTCAGGTCATTCAATAACCAGGTATTAAAGTGCTGGTGTCTTAACAACTGCTTTATTTGGGGGTTTTGAATCGAGGCATACAACACTATTGAGCTACTGTGTTTCAGGGAATTATAAACCCTTTATGAAAAACGCATTGTTAATAATCAATGTATTTCTGTAACAGTACAAACAATGCACAAAAAAATCCCTCTTGATTTACAGTAAAAATCTGATACTGTAATTTGGAAAAATTATACAATCTCATCTGAAGCCTATTACACAGCCATATGAGATTGAACATATACACAAATGCACCTGTAGCCTACTGTTGTTGACACAAACAGCAGCTTCAATCCAAATGGTAGAGTGTGAAGGTTGGAACGAAAGTACCTACACACTTAACATGCTTATTTTGTTCACATCATCTTGCCCTCTGGCTTCTTCCAGACTTCTTAAAAACAAAACGACACAGAGAAAGACAAACATACAGGAAGAGGAAACAACCATAAAAACAATACAAATAAGAGTTGCATCTACTGGCTAAAAACCACAGTAAGTGCACGCCCACACACACATTGTCTCTTTTTCTTCCCTTCACAGCACCGTTCAGTGTGAGGAGCCAGAGCTGGAGGGTCCTGCGCTGCAACTCTCAGCAGCTGCAGATGCTCCTGCGCTCTCGTCACCTTGGCTACTGTTGCTGCTGGCTACCAGTCTCTGGGCATGCTTCTGGTTGTAGCGCATGGCGCGTAGCTCCTCGATGCAGAACTCGGTGGCGCCGTTGAACAGGAGCTCCTTGCAGTACATGCTCTGCTCCCGGGGCTTGCTGTCTGCACCTGGGGCCTGAGCCCCCGCCGCCTGCTGCTGTTGCTGTGCCTGCCAGTCCTGTAGGCGCTTCAGGGGCGTCTCCTCGCGGTGGGGCTTACGCGCAGACAGCACGGAGTTCATACGCGGGTTGATCTTACACGGCGTGCTGGACAGGAGAGAAGGAGAGGCAGTGTTAACACAGGCAATTTACCAATAGCACAACAGACACACACCCTCATGCATCCACCCAGGCACATTAAAGTTCACCATTTGTACTGATTCGCCTCTACATAAGACCCATACAAGTCTACTTGGCTGCAAGGTGCTTCAGCTAAAGTGATTGAGTACATTAGCACTAAGGTGTGCCAGGTCACTCACACAGCAGGAGGCTGCTCACACTCCTCCACAAACGGCTGGAACATGGGTTTGGCAGGGGCAGGAATCACCACTGGGAGGCCAGCACGGGTCTTCTGGGGCAACTAGAAACATAGAAGAAAGAAGAAAGACCAAACATGAACTAACTTCCTTTTTCTTTCCCACCCATAAGGTTATTCACTGTGCTTGTGAGTTAACCCAGACATTAACGATTGTGTTACAGAGAGGGAAATGTTCGTTTATAATGTTTTCTAACATGCAATACCTTGGCTTTGGTCCACTTGTCTGGCTTCTGTTCGTTCTCCTTGGCCCTGGCGCTAGGCGGACCCATCCAGCTCTCCAGCTTGGGGTCCTGGGGCTCGGCCACCTTCTTGTTCTCATCGAACACCATCAGGCGGCTGTTCCTGACAGGAGCCATGGGGGCCTTCATCTGCAGCCTGCGCGGCTGATCTGGCCCAGAGCAAGACATGGGAATGATGGTTAGGATAAATATCATTTTTTTGGACCATTAATTTAGAGCTGAACAACCCATCTAAAGTTAATAGAAACAAATAAGCATACTAGAAGGAATTTGTAAAATGAAAGGAACTCATGAGAAAAGTTCTGGCATCAGGAGACTTAAAAACTTTGTGTGAATGTTACTGTACGATATGGTCTTTAAAATGCAAATAATATAGGCTTCTCTGGCACTCCACAGAGGCTGAAGTACTTGAAAGCCACAACGCTTGTGAGCTTGATTTAAATAATGCAAAAGGACCAGGCAAAGGTAGCTATAGTTCAACCACTCAACAATTAAATCAAAATTCAGTTAATGTATTCATATCCATTACACAACTTTCCTGTACTGCAACTTTTAGATGCTTCAGACCCTTCAGAGACCCTCTCGTTACTATGGATATCTGAACGCAATTTATCTCAATGTTATTTGTTCAGGTCTGCAGAGGCATCATATGTATTTAACAAATAATCAGACTTCTATTTAAACCGGAGGTTGAGAGGTTAATAAGCATCAACATCAACAAAGTTAAGACTTTGAAAACTCTGTCGCAATCAAAGACTTTTCACTATAACAATCAGAACATGCTGTGCATGAATTGTATGAAATAAGTTAAAAAAAAAAAAAGCATTAGGTAATACTTTCAGGCATCATCTTAATCCCTTGGCCTATTCCGTCAATAATGTTATTATTTTATTCACAGATTTCCAAATGACCCTATTTGTGTTTACTTATGTTAAGGTCATAAGTGTGTCAAGCAAGTAGGAGACATACTCCCTTCTGCAAATGTTAAGAGGGGTGGCTCAACTAAAGTGTCATTTTTACCACCACAGTTTTGAAACCTGTGGAAAACACTGAGTGCCGATGTAAAGAGATCATTAGGTCATGAGGCAGATTCCCTGGTTCCTCTAAAGGCCGAATTATGCTCTGTTTTAGACGTAACGCGTAAGCACGTAAGATACATAACCCCCCCTTGCGGGGTAAAATATCCCCCCTTACGTGCTTAAGTGCGTCGCCCAAAATTCCTGACTATGCGACTAAAACACTACGGCCCTACACAGCTCGCAAAGGCTGTGATTGGCCGGCTACCACAACCTTTCACAGAGTCTCACGTTTCCGGGTTAATAGCATACTACAGCCTTTTTTAGACCCAGACATTTTTTAAAATCATGAATACCCTGCAGACCGTCTCACAAGCCTTTTCTTATGGATTAGGAACAAACATAACAGAAGAGGTCCAAAGACATGAACTCCTTTACAAATCCCCTTTAAACACTTATAGAATGCTTAAATTACCGCGAATTTATGGAGAGAATATCCCATTCTCACCCGCGATTGTTTGGAGAGAATGTGGTTATTCACGAACAAATAGGTACTTTCATATTCATTTTCCGCCACTTGCAGGGTTTAAAGCAAAAAAAAATCCTGTGCCTGAACTTTTTTTGAATGTGGTTGAGTGCGAGGGGGTGTGTGGTCCGGTGGTGCACACATTTACAGGGTCAAAAAAAAAAAAAAAAAACATTTAGAAATGAATGATGGCAGATTATGGTGGGACTTTTGAAACTGCAATCCCAAGAAGGTCAGCAATAGTACTCCACCTCACTACAATATGGTACTAACACATGTAGCATTTACGATTTCTCTTGATATCAAGTTTTGCTGCTAAGCTTTGTCCTTGGAAGATTTCAAGATGACCTACAATCATAAGGTGACATGTTATAAGGGTATGTGAAATTCAGTCAGTGGAAGAAGATTTGATTTGCAACCATTTCATTGAGGATCTATGAAAAAGGACAGTGATCCACTTTTTAAACCGTTGAAGTGCAACAGTGTAGATAATACACGTAGATAATACAGATTTATATTGCAACAGTTCCATAATTACTTTGTTCAAAAGAAATAATCGTAAATTAAAATGTACATATTTTATTCTAGCAGTAAGTGCTGAGGCATTGGCTATATTCATGTTCCTGCCTGGCAAGTGTTACGTTTTGAATGCATTGTCATCTTCATCCAAAAAACGAACGAGGACATTGTCTATGTTGTTGTTGGTGAATTTGTCGACATTTAAGAAAAACATGCCGTTTTTTCGCTTTTCCGAAATACGTCTTTTGGACTCTGGTGTTATGCCATGTGTTAAAATAGCTGGCATGCTGATTGGATATTGACAGTTTATTCAAAGCAATTTTGACTTCAGCGATTTTTTGGCATATATTCAACAGGGGTTGGGCGAGCCTGGAAGACAGATTGTGTTCTGCGATGAACGTACACAAGCGTATTTCAGGGCACATTAACGGTCAGTTATTGATGCTGGTACATCAGATGTGGTTGTAAAAGCGTTGTGTGTTGGATAGCGCGAACTGCTCTATGAGCGGGTGATGAAGTGGAAGCACTGGAAGCACTTTTCCCCCGCTAGTTGCATACAGAAGCTTTCTTGAGCTCAAGAGAGCACCTGCTTCTCTTAACTTCTTACACCGGCTACCAAAAGGCTTACCGTCCTTCCCCATCTCTTCTATCCATGCCCAGCGCCATGTATTTTTCAATCCTTTATCAACTAGGAGGGCATCATCCCAAGGATTCTTGAATTTACTCTGCTTCGGTGTGACAGTATCTCTACGTTTGTCTCTACGTAGCATAAGGCAGAGCCATATAGAAAAGCCGGTGCTGAAAGCACATTTTCACAAGACCCGCCCCAATCTACTTCTGATTGGCTAATAATGTTATTTTGAGCGCCTGAAAGTTGTGCTCCTTTCATATCATTGGCAGACGAACTGATAAACTCGAAAGTAATGGTGATGATATCGAGACGTGTGTTAAAAAAATATATATATATATATAATTATATTAGACTTTTTTTCCGCAGCCAAACGCCACACGCCGGAAATCCGGCACGGTGCCGGAATGCTTTAATCCCTGCACTTGTGAGTCATGGTGGTATCATTCATTGAGTTCATATTGACGTGAATCAATCAATTGCACCCGCGATTTTGATAGAATGAGCCCGGTCTGCTCATATACAAAAGTTAACATTAACGTGGGCTTAACTGATGGCCAGCACCATTGTAGTTACAAGCATTGACAACATGATGAGATTCTCTCACCGTTTACCACCTCATCTTAAATAATGTAACTCATAAACACATCGTTTTAAAGCCTGTCGCAGTCATTAAAAGATGTCAATAAACGAACTTTTGCGTCATGTCTTTTTCGCCACTGGTACTGAATTGCCAACATTTGTATTTTGTGTAACACATGTATTCATAACATCAAGCCTTTCGCCCACTACACTTTCATGCTCCGGTAAGTTTTTTTCCTTTGTCCTGCTGCAATAAATAGGCTTACTTAACTCAAAATAAATCTACAGTTCTGGCGTCAATTTGCTTTGCAACACGCAACACAAGCCTTGCAACACGCTCTGCGTCTAAAACGAACCTTAAATCAAAACTTGTCTAAAACAAGTTCCTTGTGTAAATTACGTGCTTAGGCGTTACGTCTAAAACAGAGCATAATTCGGCCTTTACGGGTATTAATGCTGCTCCCTCTGCTGATGGGTGCCACAGTCTTTTCCTTCCCCAAGGCTTTCAGTTCCACCAGCGTCTTCCTGTTAGGTTCCTCCGTCTCCATTTCCATGGCATCACCCACGCAGCTTTCTTGACCCATTCCCGACATCACTTGGCGAGTCACACGCGCCTGCAAAGCCCTGAGGACACACACAAACACCTTTATTTAGTCTCTTGTATTGTCCAAAACAAAGTAGCTAAAAAAAGACTTGACAACTTGTGTTTTTTGAATTTGATAAAAGATGTACTTGATTACAATCAAGGAACACATCTTTAACTGAACTGACTGCTGTTTTGGAAAAAAGCATAACTATGTAGGAGAGAGTAACTCTCTCATTAAGGCATTACTTGTGGAACTGCTTGAGTCGATCCTTAGGTTCTGCCCCACATCTCAGCCCCTCCTGGAATGTGGTGTCAGCACTACGGAGGTTTCCCCTCTTCTCGTATTCCTCAGACCATGCTATGTAGAAAGCAGATGACATCAGGCCAATCCCCTGGGCTTGCATGTACCGGAAGATATCCAAAGGCTCTTGACAGTTGTCCGCCTGAGTAGGGCAAGAGTATTGAAATCAACAGCATGCCTCAGTGAAACCTATTTTGATAGCAGATTGTGCCCATATAGTGGTTATACCATTGCTTGAAGTAAGTCTGAAACATGATGTCTATAACAGTGCTGCCACTTACAAACTTAATCCAGAGGTCAATGTAACGGGCATCATTGTAGTATTTCTGCGTCTCTGTAAACTTCTTTACTGCACTTTCCAAAAGCACAGAGAACTTGCTTTCCTTCCCTCGTTGAGGGAATGTCTGTTCTGTCCACTTTATGTACCTGTCAGAGACAAACAATTAACATTTGCAGCGATTTACAGTACATCATTTAACAAATAAACACTACCCTTCAAAAGTGTGTGGTCACTTAGAAATGTCCCCATTTTCCACAAAAAAGTTTGAAGGACACAATTATAATTTAAATTAATACACATTATTGGCAATTACTATATTTCCTTTGGAACTCATCCGCATGGAAAACAAGGATTTTTTTTTTTTAAATGACCCCAAACTCAAGTGTTCTCATCCCAGATTTTTCTCCCACTGAGCAGTCACAAGGAATCTTACCTATCCCATACGTCTAGTGGATCTTCGCCATCATACATGCGCAGCTCTGTTTCAAATGCCCTGCAGACAAAAATATTATTACATCACGTTGAATGCATGGTGTTTCAGAACGATTAAATTATAACGGGGGTCTGTTCATTTTTACTACACACACAGTTAAAAAAAAAAAAAAAAAATTAAACTGTAGGTCAAACTGTGCAAAACAGCCAATCAATGCAGCTGCCAGAAAAAGAGGCCCAATCACAGCTTACAGGAGGTAATGACAATAGTCATCGAGAAATCCATTAAAGGAGCCAACTTACTGTTGGCGCTGTGTGATGGCAGAGCCACCCTCTTCCTGCAGAGTGAGGGCCTCCCTCAGTGCAGAGATAGCTCGGCCTCCCCTCAGCGGCTGGATGTTCTCCTTGCAGAGCTCCCACTCCGCCTCTGCCTCGGCCATCGCTCGGCTAAAGTGGGGGGAAGCTGCCAAAACTGGATGGGTGACATTGCAAATGAAGTTAATCTACTGCTATGCTGGTCATGCAAGTAGCAAACCAAACCTGGGTCCCATAAAGATCTACATCACGAAACGTTAAGATGTTCAAGTGATTTTACTAACATATTATCAAAATCGGCATCACGAAATTGACACAATTCTGTCCAATTATCCATAAGTTATTCCTATACGTATAAACAAAAGTAAGCTTATTTGCAAACTAACTAGTTAGGTTAACATGGTCAAACATTTAGCGAGGAAGGTTACCATGCATTGGTTAAAGGCCTTACCCTGCTAGCTAAACTGAATATTGCCCAAACCATGACCAACACAACAATTCAAAATCCTAAAGATTACCGACAATATCAAGGTAGTTTATATGAAAGTTAGTAAAGTGGCGATAGCTACATATTCGCTAGTTAGCTAGCTAGGCAAATTTCAGCAAGATCTACACAGCTACAGTGACCAGAGAATAGCTAACGTTACCATATTGTATTCATTAAGCTGACAAGCTAGCCATCACAATATTATAACTCACAATCAAACAAACCTCACCTTGTATCACACGAGCTTCCTCTTGAAAACAATGTGCTAAATGTGAAATGTACAGTTAGCAATTATAGCACACCGTTGATCTTAAAAGACACTGTTCAAACGCAACGGTATCTCCTCCCTTCTCTATCCCTTGCCTTGCCTGACCTGCAGCTCAAAACATTTGAACAAAAACCGCGAGCTCTTTTTTCCGAAGCTGATTGGCTACTCGCCGATGCGGTGGACGGAAGATAACTTCAGCGTTTCCAAGAGAATGACTGAATAGAGAAGATGAGAATATTTTTTATAAAAAATATAATGAATACATTTTTTAAATATATGTCTTGCGATATGACGGCTTAGAGGCCGAGTGATTCTCTAAATCGTATTTACTTTCAAAATGATTGAGCACCCTCCCTACAACCATTCTGGCTACGCCCACAATAGTGTGCGACGGGAAATCGTGTTTAAAACGTTTAAGATGTTCATGATGTTTTTGAAACAAAAGATTTGATGAGTAAATATTTCATGTGAATATATAAGATACAATTTCTATATAGATAAAAACTTTGACATTTTGTAACAATTGGAAAATAATAAGGAATACTTAATAGAATATATTAATAACATGCCAGCATGTAGAACTACATTTACCCGTATTCCAAATACCTGACAAACTTCCTGTATTCTTCCTGATTCTTCCCCCAAGTGTGAGGCTTTAATACTGCACTCATGAGTTGTAAGTATTTACCTTGTTCAGAGTGATCTGTCTGCAGAAATGATGTGTGTCATTGTTTAACACAGTTGAATACATCTCATGTGTCTTTGCTAGGCCTTGTTAGATATGTGCCTTGTCTGGCAATTGTACAGCTGACAGAAATGTGAGGGCTTGCTATTTCTGTAGACCTAACGTTAGCATTATTGTCTTACCGTGTAATTTATACATTCATACAGTCATTATTTATCGACATGGATAATCGCTGCTATGCCTGTGCTTCAAAATTCACCCTCTTCAGAAAAGAGGTAAGCACGCTTCATTGCATTGTATCTGTCATGAAACGCAGCTGATGTAAGCTAGGGCGGTAATATACATTTGAAATTACACCCCATCAAAACAGTGTAAAAAACGTCACCGTTACTCATGATTTTGCAGTTAGGCTGTAAAAATTGTGGACGGGCCTTTTGCTCTGGATGTCTCTCGTTCAACGCACTGGTGCCACGCTGTGGCAACACTCAGCAAAAAGTCTGCAAGCAATGTCACGGGAATCTCACAAGGTGGTTGAGTAGACTAAGCATTCAATATGGCAATGCAGTACTTGTGGCATGTGGCATATATTAATCAGTGGCACATGACTTTTGCAGCAGTGGTGGGCCCAAGAATGATGCTGCGAAGTGGTCACCGCCTGAAAACTACAAGAAGTAAGTGTATTTCATGTACAGTGGCTCGATTAAGAGTTCTTTTAGTCATAGTTTCTTTGTGGTGGCTTATGTATTGCTTTTCCAGGCGGGTTGCTGCGCTGGAAGCAAAACAGGCACAACAGCTTCACCAGCCAGCCAGACCTGGGCACAGCAAAAACACCATGGCAGGACACATCCCCACCAAAGGCTTAAGCAAAGAGGACCATGCGCTGGTGGAGAGGCTTGAGAAGCTGAAGGAGGACACTAAACCAAGTGGGGGCAGCACTGCACACCTTCTGTAATGTCTAATGCTTAGCCTCTGTGACCCTGTTTGACCATGTTCATCCTCCATAGAGTCTATACCGTCCGAGAAGGAGATTGAGGCACGACTAGCCGCACTGAGGGGCCCCGTGAAGCCATTGCCTTCTTCTGAAGATATGGAGGATCGCCTTGCTGCTTTGCAGGGAAGACCACCACCATCTCAGGCTCCAACACCGGTATGTGATTGTGATGGCCTCATATTTACCTTATTTCATTTGATTTCACAAATCCAGAGCAATTCAATTCTATAGTTCCTCAAAGAGATATTTTTCACTAGATATTTTAAGATATAGTAACAAGCTTTATATATCTTTATAGTTATTACTTAAAACGGGGGGAAGGTTTCTGGTACTCACTTGGGTATAATAACCAGCAAGTAACACTTTCAGGTTGTTGATTGTCATTTTGAACCACAGCCTTGAAACATAGCCGTGGTTAAAAAATCAGGAAACAATTACAATGTTTATTACAAAATGACAAAGTTCATAACAATGATGCGCATCAAGAGAGAGAGGCAAGATCACATGAAGATTTTCAATGCATCTCTGCGTCTTGCCCTCTGACAATACAGAGAATCAGTCTAAGTTGACATACCCTACTTGACAGGAGGGGGGCGTTAATCACTGTGCCCACCCTACATGGGTCACACTGAGTCTGGGGAATCACCTGACTAGTCTTATTAATGCTATCCCTATCAATTTAGGACGAATGTCTAGCAACGTAGAGAGTGCACTCAGGCGTAACAGTGAACTTAGAGAGGCACGTTCCCAGAAACATTCCATTCTCCTTATCTCTAAGAGCACAGAGTCGCACACATAGATCAGGTACAGAGTCACATATGTAAGAACCAGATAGACTTCAAGAGTTACTCTGCTTAACCTTCATTCTAACTGTAAGAAACATCAGGGCACAATTGCATATGAATATAAGATTCATAAGACATTCATTTTTGATTTGCAACTCCTTCGATGGTTATGTGTACATTGCATATAGTAGGGAGTGGCTGGACTGTTAACGGTTGTCTTTAGTCTGTTGGATCAGCAGGAACAACTGATAACATAGCTTACAGCATAGTTCAGCGGAGTCATAGTTCAGTACTTCTGCAGCTCTCTCTGTGGCCGGTGTAAATCAGGTTGTGGTTTTCGTGCAGGTGCACCAGCCACCCGACACCCGCACACAGACGGAAAAGGCCAATGACCTCATGAAGCAGTTGTCCGAGGAAGTGGCCATTGACAGCCAGCAACCAGTAGCTGAAGGTATGATGCTTGTGGCTTGGTTTAACTGATACTCTGCTAAAGTATCAGTCTAGTATAGCAAGTCCTCAGTGTACAGCTTACCCCAAGTGTAGCTTAGGTGCTTACTGATTTATTGGTCTATAATTCAGATTTCTATTTCTTGTTCCAACACTTCTAAAGTAGATTAGGTAAGGGAGAGAACGCGAGCATGCGGAAATGTTATCACAAATCACAAAAGTAGTCTGGCTTTGTAACCATGAACTAATGTGTTTAGTGAATAAAAAACCTACTTGGCCATACATTGTTTTCTTTGTCTCCGGTGACTTCAGAAGCTGCCCTGAACGACCTGAACAAGCCCAAGGATGAGTTGCTGGATGAAAACCTGGACGACCTGCAGAAGGCTGCCAAGCAGCTGGAGGCGGAGAAGAGCCGCCTGCTGGCCGAGGCCATGACGGAGCTGCAGAGAGATCAGCACAGCCAGGAGCAGATCCTGCACATGGCAAAGAGGCTGGCCCAGCTCAAAGGACAGGACCCCACCAAAGGTTGGTAAAAAAATTAATAAAAATTAAGATAGAAAAAGACTGAGTATCAGGACGGTAAACACAAACCCAAACTTTCACCCATGATGCACTCTTTTCAGAGCACTAATAATAATAATAATGAAAATATAGTGTTTTATAAGTCAATTAGTAATATAAGTAATTAGTATAGCTCATAGAAAATATTAAAGTTTTACACAGAAAACTGTAAAGGTTTTTTACTCTTAGAACTTAGAGGTCCCATCTGTGTGAAAGGCCATTTATATAATAGTTTTCAGCAGAACCCAGGGGGGTGTGAATGCATTCAGTGTTTTGGCGCCTATGTGTTGGTCAGACTTTGCGGATGAACGATGTGGTGTGTCATCAGCATGTACTTATTCTGTTGTGCGCTGTGTCAAACTTTATCATAGTCTCAATGGAAGACTTCCAGCAGCCGGACAGCGATGAGGAGACTGAGGAAGAGGTCATGCAGAGGATACTGAAGAGGGTAGGTGGTGCACCTGTGCACATTTTTTTTATTTTGCCAACACTTTAATCCAAAGGTCAAACATACGTTTTTATTAGATGCCTTTGTGTGTTCCCTGGGAACCCATGAGCTTGGTGCTTTTAGCACCTTGCTCTACCGGTTGCGCCACAGGAACTTGCTGTAGGGTGGTTGAGCAGGATATTGTCACATAAAAACACATTTATGCTTCTATTGCTCCTAATGTCTACTCATGAAAGTGAGTTGACCAGGGGAATTTCGGTGACGCCATGCTGAAAACAGCAGCTCGAAAGTTTAGCTCCTACTAACCAAATATTTAATAACCTAACATTTAATGAAAACTCTGCAAAATAAACTGAATTTACGATGCCAATGTCTTCCAGAAATAAATCTTCAGGTAAACAGGAGATATCGAAAGAGAAGAAGAACTAGACCATGATCAGAGATCATTAGCTGTGTTTTTAAGAAAAGGGATAGTATGGCAGATTACAACCAAGTAGACCCATCACTAAGGTATTTCACGCTGACAATAGTCCTAACGAGTACGGCAGAGATACAAAAGAAGAGTGAAACATGTCCTCCTGCCTGGCTAGCTCTTACCTGCTTTGTGAAGGTTCCCTTATGATTTGCACATCAATGTTCCCTTGAAGGGCAGAATTTGCACATCGTCTAGCTTTCACATTTAAGCAAATGAACGACTTTCATTAGAATTAGAACAGGATACTCGAAAGAGGGTCAAGGCTGAACCAACGACTCACGCAGAGTGCCCTATCTGATATTTTGAAAAGGCTTGCATTCATGTGTGTCAATGTAGATATTCAAATGTTCTTGTATTGGTATAATTAGTGATGCTACATGCAGATTTAGTTTCATAATGTTGATCTTTTGTGGAATTATATCATTTTCTGTCCAGCTTTCAGAGGAGGCAGTGCTGGACGAAGCGTGTGGCTTCAACATCCCCCCTGAGCGCAGCGGCCCTCGCAACATAGAAAGCTCAAAGACCAGCAAGACAAAGGTGACCGAACAAGAACCTTCGTGTAGAGTACACCTCTAGAGGGGCAGGAATTGTTGGTTTATAAATATATATTGGGTGTATTATTATTGTTCTCATCAGTCATATGCTGGACTGTGCTGAATTGTTTGTGTCAGTCTTGAATGTTTCGGTGTGAGTTGGATTCCTCTTTAGTATCAGAAGCCTGAGCACAAAAGGAAAGATATGGCTGTCACTATTGATATTGTAATTATCCATTCCAATTAGATTTCAATTCAGACTCCAATGTGTCTCTGCTGTACAATTTTATTCCACAGTGCTTAAATTGATGACTGCAGGGTGAACAGAATTTAAGAACCTTAGACTATGCACTTTGTTTTATATATTATTTAATCTCAGCTGTCCAGAACGAATTGAAACTGACACCATTTTAAAAATGCAGTGTTTAATAACTCCCCCCCCCCCCCCCCGCAGGTTCTAGCCCAGGGGCCCACCCAGCCATCCAGGTCCAGACCTGCTGTAGCAGCCTCTGCTTTTCGGCACTCAGACAGTGAAGATGAGGAGGATGAGCTGCCCTGGTGTTGCATCTGTAACCAGGATGCCGGCATCCGTTGCCATGGCTGCGACGGGGACCTCTACTGCAGCCGCTGTTTCAGGTGGGAAGGCACCTCTGCACTACTGCTACACACAGGAGTCTGATATTAATAAACATCAGCTTCTGCACTCTGCTGATGTTTACCATCACTCATCTCTCTCCGAGCTGTGATGGTGATGACAATGGAGTGTTAAGTTAAATAATCCAACATGGTATTATATAAATAATACAAATATTCATGATGAATAATGAACGATTATCAAGTACAGAAACAGCTATGTTAAAGCTAAAAACTATTCATAGAACGTGACACTCAATGCCTGGTGGCACTATACTGTTAAATGATAATAAACACAACAATTTACAACTCCGAGTGAACTTTACTCGGATGATCACTTTTGGTATCTATGCTTTAGATTCACTCAGACTACATAGTTTAACGGTGTAGTCAGCTGGATTAATCAATGATTGACATGCCAATGAAGACTCCTTGGGTTGTTTGTCACATCTGAAATGATTAGCATTATCTGTTAATATCGCAAATTATATGATTTCAAATAATTAAGATTGAGTCAATAGATGGTGTTGAGTTTTACTGTTTTTGTTATCTAACTGATTGCTGTTATATAGACCTGGAAAATACAGGTTTGGTGTAGGTGTCGACCACACAGAACACTGCTAACTAACTGAAAGTACCAAGTATGGTTTTGTAATCCATGGATTGGCAGATGTTTTTTGTTTTCAAACTGTTTTCCAGCCGGGCCAGTGAACTGTGCTTGAGGGCAGTTTCCAGAGGCTCCAGGTGTTTTCAGTTCTCAAACCATTATCCCACGTTTCCTATTCTGTAGAGACACACAGTTTTAGGAGTTAAGTACAGAGTCGCACAACCTGAGTTACCAAGGTTACCAAGTTTGTCCATGTAATTGGAATACCCCCCTGGTCAACCACAAACAGCACACTGGAGCCTCAGGAACCCTGGGTCACCTATACCTTTGAGAGTCGCATCTAGTTCTGTGCAAAACAACAATTAATAAACATTAAAAACACCACTTTCCCAAATATTTTTGTGTTTTGAATTGAAGACTCAAAACCAATAATGGATTTGAAAAGCAAAACCAAGAGTCTGCTTAACAAAACAACATCACTTAGTGTGGCGATAAGAAAACCCCTTTTATTTATATGCAGTAAATGGTTAATAAGGAAATGATAACTGACGGTCTTGATAATAAGGGAGTCTAACCAGTGGAATTCCCCTTCTTTTTAACAGGGAAGGGCACGATGAATTTGACAGGAAAGACCATCGCACTTCCAGTTACTCGGCACCAAAAAAGGCCAACAAGAAGACCTGAAGAGCAGGGTTGGGCAGTAGTTAGTGACAGTCTGCAGAGCGGTTCGGGAGCCTGGAGCTATTAGTCTACTGAGTGTCAACATCAGGTATTGGCACATGGGCTTTGTTATAGGGTGCAAATCAAACCGCTCCCAGCATCATGACAAAGTCAGCGGTCTTTGTACTACAGCTGCGAATTGCACCACAACCACTGGTGTGGCTCACGGTATTCTTCCTGGTAGCGCTTTAACCTCCTTGCTTCATGACATTTTTAAATTTGGGTAGGAGTCTTGAACTAGACGTTAGTGTCTTAACAGGGTTATAAAGCTTTTAGTTTTATATTTTTTAATTGTGCAATATTTCATTTATTGCCTTAATGATAATACGTTTAATGATAATAATGTCTCAGTGTCCATTTTAAGATATAAGAGCCATAAAAAATATCAAGTCCATTACAGTAAATGACATGTCTAAATGATGTTCAGTTAAATCAGTCTTAAATAAACTCATAAACACCGGCACTGTCTCCTTAAGGCATGATTTTACGTAGACGTTTGTGTCCATGGCAATGTTTTTGATTTGTTTGTTGTTGTTTTTTTTTGTTCTGTTTGTGAGTGCATAAGTGCCAAGGCATGTGGGTACATTTGCATGTTGTAGAAACTTCAGAAGACCCATCTGCTTTGTCATATATCGCCCGAGGCAGAAATGACTCAATTGGTCACACACACACACACACACACACACACACACACACACACACACACACTTGTGTGCACACATATACACATGCACACACTCACGCATGTATACATTCCTACAGCATGAATCGAGTCTGTGCGTGTTTGTGTCCTTTTTATGATCACCAAGTGTGGGACAAAGCAATGTTAATCTACGGCATCACTGACTTAATTAAATGCCTCCATTAACACGCTTATCCACAATCCCAATTTGTTCCAGCTCTGACGGATTATAGATGGGTTTTTTTACAACACGATTTGATCCGGATCTCAGTGACTACGGACGTGATGTATTCTTTTTATGTTGGGGGCATCCAGCTCTGGTATTTTGTGAAGCTGCCTTTTCGGAGTAGGACACCTGAACCGACCCAGACTAGTGCCCCTCTACCCCCACGCCCCACGGGGTGCTTTGATACTGGGAGATAGAGCAGGTGACGGGACGGGATTAGTGGATTTCAGTTGGCAGACATCACAGTGGGAGCCCTGAGCCCTTTTTGGCCGCTCGTCTGAACTGCGCTAGCGTGTCCGTCACTCGTGTTTCATGGAAGTTTAAATCCTTTATTTGGATGCTTCACCTTCATGTTATAGTGTAAGGCCCTCAGCGGCGTAGGTAGGCCGTGACCCCCCTTTGGGCTGTCTGATGACTCCAAGTTAAAACTTTACTTTGACGTCTAGTGCTCATGTTAACATAGCTTACTGTATCTCAGCCATTTCTGGTGCCCGTCAGTCTGATGGGGGCAGAGGAAGAAGACAGGTGGGTCAGTGATGTTCAGTCAATCTACTGGTAATACCATTTACCAAACAAACACGACGGAAGGGTTCAACTGAAACTACATATCAACATCAAGACACACATTTTAGCTTTAGATTATCGTGGAGAATGAGAGTATTATGAAGATTTCTCATAACACATATTGTATATGGACTAGGTGTGTTTTTTGGACTTGCTGGAATTGCTCTGTATTGAAATGTGTCACCCGTAGTTATGTACACATGTTAGTATTATTATCTGCCAGAGGACCTTTCAGATTCCTTATCAGCACTCTGAGTCCAGTCCCTACATGAATGCAAGCTCAGGGCAAAATGCATGCCAGGAGATAACAATGAGTTATTCTGTCATTGAGGGGACATGGCATGTTTTTTTTTATTGGCCCTGAGCAGGGACAGTGTGTTTACATTCCACTGGAATGATTAGTGTGCATAATAGCAGGCCTCTTATTGATTTATCCGCCTGTTGATTAAAAACAATTAAGATTCAATCAGCCGCGCGGTATGATGTTGCACTGGTGTGGAGGACCACTCTCAGGTCACCAGGGAGCTCACTAGAAGATGAGGAGTCAGGAAGAGAGCTGTTGCCAGCTTGTCTGTCAGAGAGAGTGATGGAGAGAGGGAGTGAAAGAGAATGGGCCACTGAATGGGTGAGGGAGAGAGAAGGAAGAGGAGAGTGCCAGAGAGAACATAAGTGCATGAACATTAGTGAACATTACTGTCAGTCATTCCCAGTGGGGAAGTAATGAAGATTGCCCAGAGGAGGAGGGGGGGAGCATTATGGGCCAGATGGACACTCTTCCTGCCTGCCACTCTAGCCCTCAGCCCCTCCAACCCACGCTCCTGTAGTGGGCTACCTCTGGCAATACCCCTGAACGCAACAAACAGGAAATGCATCTTGCTAATGGATTTCATCACAGTGAGGATGCCTATCCTACAGTGTGCTAAAGCACACTCATATTGTGCGACTTAACCAATGCTGCATTTGTCACCGTTCCTCACCCAGCTAATTCAGGCTCCAGCCAGTGCTGACCACATGTAATGTAATGTGGGGAGAGAAACACACACACACACAGCAGACACGCAAACACTGACGTCTGACCGCTCGTCATTCTTTAGAGATGTCTGACAGTGCGCAGACAGTGTATGTGACCTCTAGCTTGTGTTCTGTGCAGTTTTGGTCTCACAATTGGCTTTGTGTTCTTGAATAGCTTTGTGTGTGACGGTTTGCACAGGTGGTAGAAGAGGGAAGGACAGTGACAGTTGAGAAGGACTAACATGTTCATGTGTGCCACTGTTCCGTATTACCAGTTGCTCTGTGTTTTAAGTAAAGACTTGTCTTCACAAGGGATAACTGGAGAGGATTAGTCTGCCCGTGTGGACTTACTTACTACAGATTCTAGACTGATGGTAAAACAGAAAAGCTTTACTAAGCCTCTGACCAGTATTGATAAGCTTGATCTCTACCGTTTTTTAGAATAATTGTAGGTTATTTCAATCATTATGTATGCGTTTCAGGAATACGGAATTATAAGTCTCTAAACACTGTTTATGTTGACTTAATATGCATACCACCTCCGTATATCTCAGATAAATAAGCAAATGTTTAACCCCAGGGTATTTCCCTCACACAGTCTTACAACATATTGAGGTTGTTTTTTTGGTCCTGCTTCAGAAAAAGCTGTAAAATGGGTTAATGACTAAACTATGAAGTAAAGATTACAAAGTTAAACATCGACGTTCTGAAAATGTTTCTTTTTTTATTGTTATTATAATGACATACAACACCGGTCAGAACAAAAAAATATATATAAATAGGCAACCAAAAATGTACAATTCACTAAAAAAAAAAATACATCAAGAATAATACACGTTTCCCATTCCCAAGGATACATAAGTCTGCCAGAGAGGGGTCATGATGTTGAACATGTCCATAAATAATAAAAGCCATACTGGAATCTGTTGTTAGCAGAGACCATTTTTGACCCATGGAGTACAGGGAAAGGAGACATGTTCATCTACCTTTTTAAGTTCCACATTATAAGGTTTCTAGATAGAGGTTGCTAGGGGTGTGTGCTTCTGGGGGGTTGGGTGGGATGGGGTGCACATTAACTACATCTGGATATTGACCTAATCCTCATTTCTTCAAGGGTCCTGACATCTTGCGGAGACCCTTCATTCGGTAAAGCAGGCCGTTGATAAAGTCCTGCGAGAGGAGAGGAGAGGGGATAAAGGGGGACTAAATTCAGTCAGCCCAGGCAAGCATGTCTTCACTCTGCTGCTGCAAGTCACAATGAAAGCTTTAGCCTTCTCTCTGTTTTCGAGTCCCTGACATAGACCTGATTGAACTTATCAAGGGCCTCCCAGCCACCACATGATATCAGTAAGGCAATTTAGAGGGAGAGAGAGATACTCGCTCCCAACGACTGTAGTTTTATGGTCCATGTCAGTAAGGACTTGCGTAATAGTGCTAAAATAAAGCAAGAAGTTATGCAATCCTTTCTGAGTGTAACTGCAGGATCCCAGAGCATTAAAAACCAAACCTTATCCATATCTTACCTCTTTTGGCTTGCCACATTCCTGTAGTAACTCCTACAAAATGACAAACATTTAAGAATCTGATTAGCTAGGTAGACATGGAAAATAACACTCTCTATACCATTGAGCACAGCATAACATAAATAATCAGTTTATAACATCACAACATGATTCTCTGACCTTAAATCAACCCTAACCTCGATCTTATCCCAAATCCTAACCCTAACACTAGCATATGTAATAGAAAAGTATCAATGTGCTGTTATTCATTCTTACACCATACATATCATTGTACTGCACAATACTTAATTGTGTTATTACATTATAACATATGCACAGTAACATGACCTGCGACCAGATATAATAGCTATAATAATAATTATAATAATAATAGTTGAGGCTGTGTGAGAGTGTTGAGGGGGAACTCTCTCAGGAAGACCAAGTGGCAGTGACACCTTTTGCAGTGGGAGCACTCGAATATCGATTACTGCTGTCAGTGTGACGCATCACTCCCTGGCACTCCACTCGATTGGTCGGGTGGCCTTGCCATGATTCATTCATCGTGTCGGCAGCCATAGAGGCAGCTCACACACACACACACTGGAGTGTGGCGTGCCGGCGGGTGCCGTCAGGATCTGGCGTATCGACATGACTCACCTGTAGCCGTGATCTCTGCTCCGCATCGGAAAGCTCCAGGAGTTCATCAATGTCGATTTCCAGCTCGGGAATCTCCTCTTCCTGTACAGACACACACGCACACACCGGCAGGAGAAGGATCAACTCAACATGGTCATCATTACACACTAAACACACACATTTTTGATATTTATCAGCCAGTCACATTTCTTTTGCTCAGTTCAGTTCACTGTAGTTCATTTCCATACTGGCTATGCAAAGAGTTCTGTCTAAGCTAGTTGGTTAGTTTGATGAAAAATCAAATGAACAACATGGTTAAATAGCACATAGCAAGTTTTTCTTTCACCTCCATTTCTCTCCATGTCTCTACAATTCACAATATCACTCCGTTCATGACGTCTTAAAGTTATTTCCTAATTAATTCTTGAAAAAATGTGAAAATGTTGCATTTGTGTCCTGGCTCTGCCTCATTGCAGCCATGAAAGTTCTCGGGCAATCAAGTTTCCTAGAGCGGCAGGAAAGGGTAACATTGCGGTGATGATTCACCCCGTCTGCCTCCTGCTCAGTCATTAGAGAGTGAGAAAATCACACCCCCAGCTGATTTTTTTTTTTACGTTTGAATAAAAAAAATCTCTTGACATTTGAGGTTGTGCGATGTCCTCCTGTGATAACGACAGTGGATGACGATAGTTTCTCTCTTCAGATGAATTTCCAACTAAATGCAAACGTATGTATCATCCTTCTACTCATTCTCATCTTTCTTATACTTCAGGGGTCACTTTGTGTGTGCAAAAGGGTTAGTAGGGCAATATGAAATCTCAAACTCTGCCTTGCTTAACCTCCAAGTGAATGAGTAAACAGCCTCTATTCACCTACCCTCTCATCGCCAGGGAATGCAGTTTAACTGTGCAGTGAAGACAAAACAATGCAATGTCAAACCTTCAAGGCATTAATGACAAACCGTCTAACCAGCAGCAACAACAGCAATCCTCTCGAAAATCACGACAGCTCTCTTTAGCTGCATAAGAGCAGAGCGCTGCTATGTGCAGAGATTTATGTGGCCGATTGAAGCAAAATATCCTGCTGGGGGTTTTAGTGAGATTTTAATGGTGGATCTTCTCCCTGCTGAGGGGAGCAGGCTGCAGTGTAGTGTAGTGCAGATGAGCAGTGTCACTGTCAGCAGGTGTATTTTTAGCCGACTCATTTTGGGAGAGTTTTTCCACTTGGTGGGTTTTCAATGCTGGCCAATGAAAAAAAGCTGCAGCCAGGCCCACACATACATCACAGCTTCCCCCCCCCCCCCTTCCTTTCGCGCCAGAGGTGACAGGGCTCTAATCAACTATGCTGACAACTGATGGGGAGGCTGCACAGATGTGTCCCTCGCTCTTCCTTTCTCTTCCTCTTTTTCTCCTTGTCTGTCTCTCTTCCTCTCTCTCTAGCTCTCTTCCTCTCTCTCTCTCCCATGACTCTCATTCTCTCTCTCTGTTTGTCTTCCTCTTCCCCCCCCCCCCCCCCCTTCAGCAGTGTCGGGCCCCTGAGTGCTGTCACTGATGAGTGATCTTTGGTGGCTTGCATCTCTTGATTGAACTCTTAGAGGAGGAAGCTGTCGCTGATGCACCAAATCCTCTCTTTCTTGGAAAGCAGGACAATATTCTGTCCCTTCAGCTCCTTCTTCCTTAAGATTTAGCACACTTTTATATCTCTCCATTTATTAACCTGTCTTCCTCCCTCTCTGTCTCTCTTAATCTATCTACTTGTTTATGGAGAGATATAAAGAAAGAGAAAACAATTTGAAGAGCCAGATTAGGAATATGCCCCAGTTCATACACAGGTGCTCAAATTAGGACATCAAAATCTTCACAGTGATGTTTTCCAATTGCGGAGAACTATGGAGAACTTCACTTTGAAGTACACGCTAATTCCCCACTGCATGAATATCTGAGCAATGCTGGGAGCCAAATAATACGTTTCAGAACTGCAGTGCTGCGAGAATCATACACAGCCTGACCCCATTATGGAAAATAGAACTGGGAATGTAGTTACCTCAAAACAGTATCTCTTTTTAATCCAATCCGAGTTATACTCCAATGTGGAGGGCTTGTGGGTCATAGCTTGTGATTCAACTGCAGAACTATGTGAATGCCGTGAGAGAGATGATTGTTTTTGGTCTTTTATATTGTACTAGTATGCCTGTGGGGACAAGTAGGGACTATTATTGTTTGATAGTGGGGAGCAGCGATGTGTAACCGGTCAGGATCCCTGCTCAGTGTCAGCGAGGTGAACACGGGGAGTCGGACAAAGGCCACTCACTCGTGTGTGTCCACCGCTAATCAGATTTTCCTCTCCCCCCTTCCTGCGAGCGTCGCTGAAGTGCCTACCCATCCAATCGTAACAAGACACAGAGGTGACAGGCCGGACCCCTAATGTTGTTCCAACCCACTGATGTGTAGGAATGTGCGTGCTTATAAGCCAGCGTTCATGCTGAGTACGTGCTATAAGCCATTAAAGGATCCCGGAGGGGGGTAGTATGTACTTTATCATCATCTCCCCATGGATTAGTATGTGTTTGAGTACGTACGGGTTGTACTTCTAAATCTCATAAACTTTGACAAAGATCAAATAAATACAGTAAGAGCTTCAAAATGGTGTGGAGAAGGGTACACTTCCAGTACTATATGGACAGGGTGGTACAGTGGTAATACATAGACCTGTATTTCTCCTATTGATATTATTAACGATGAAGAAAAAGGTGTGATGTCAGCTTTCGGGAAAAGGAAACGTAGTCAGACGCGGCATCAGCACGGCCCTGCATATACGTATCCATTAGAAATGTGCCTAAATAATTAAGCACTTGACACAGGGGGCTGGCTGCGCTTGCTTCCACAAGGAAGAGTCAGAATACCCACGGCGTAACCTTTCCCTGGGCCTATACAAAATTCATGGCCTTCAACCAACACGTGGTGAGGCCTAGTCCACTTCCACAGCAGACATATGGGGTCCACCAGCCAAATACATAAGACAACTCCTGATAGTTTTATACTCAGAAATAGGACTCTCTTAAGGGGCATAGTGGTTTGAGAAGCTCCATGTCCCAAAATAATTGGAAACATTGGATTGGTGATCATTTTAATTTCCACACAGTAGGTGGTGTCTACACTTCCAAAGCATAAAACCTAATTTATTTCTTCATTAAATATATTGTAATTTGCAATGATCTCAATCTCTATGTCTACAGTATGTTCATTCAAATTCAGCCAGTCTTAGACGGGTGGCTGATTGACTTGCATCAGTGTGTCTGCTTAGCTTGTGTGCATACATTTGAGAGGCTTGACAAAGGCTCTCTTGTACCCACAGCAAACAAGACACACTTTATCTGAAACAAAGACTTTTCTAACCCAGTGTCCTTAAGTTCCATTTTTATTTTCGTTTTAAACAAATAAGTGTATAAATAAATGCTATGTTGTTTTACTGGTGCTCATTGTATCATGAACATTTAGCCCCAACCATGTCCCTGCAAAATCACCTCACAGGACCAAATTGTTTTTCATACTGAGCTGGTATGTAGTATGTGTGTAGCTTGTATGAAATGTGAGGGAGGACATTCCCTTGACGGGTGTGGAAAAAAAGGTCTTTCACACCAGTTAGGTAATTTGAGTAGCTAAAAGTCATCAAAAGATCATAACTAATTGGCTCATATTCAACAACAACTAGATTGGCCAATTTGCTATTGTAAAAATGAGCCAGTTTAATTTAAGCAATTCAAACACATTTAGTTGACTTTGTATCTTAAAGTAACAGTATGCAGCAATTAAACTTCAGGATTAGGGTAAGGATAAGCAGTTTTACCTTAAAATAACAACTTGAAAAAAATTGGGGCGCTACAATGACTTTTAATATGGAGAATCGCCTCTGCGCCGTTGCTATACCAGGGTCCATAGGCTTATAACTGCTAAATGTAAGATTGCCTGACGCCGCCCGGCTTTCTACTGTCTGCCGAACTAGTAAGTAGCTTATTTGCCATCTTGCTTTGTCTTGTGTTGCACTTGCTTGATGTTTGACTGTGTTAGGACAGTTGTTGAGTAACTGTCATAATGTCAAAGTCAGCACATTTAAAGAGATTTCGTTAGTTTTACCCGCTAGCATATCGTTAGCGAATAGCAATTTATCCGGAATGCTTCTTTAACATAAGGCATATTTTTGTAATGCATATCTTTGTAATATCTTTGTAAGCCTAAAACTACCACAAACAGGTAAACTGTTTTTCAGGCCAAAGAATAGAACAGCTAACCATGGGCTGAACTTGGTCATCACTTCCCCACTACATGGCTCCCTGGGCCGAAACAAATTCTGGTCAGGATTTGGCTAAATGCTTGTTCTGAAAAAAACCCTCTCAATTTCTAAGTCTCCTTGTCATCCCCATGAAATAGCCTGTCTCGTGGACGAAACTGTCTTCTCATGGTCTGTCTCTTTGGGCTCTTGCTCGTGGAACACATGCTTTTTACTCCGCTCCGGAATCTTGTTGCCATGACATCCCCAGAGATACCCCCCACACACACACACAAACACACACTTCCAACCCTTTGTGATTTAATTGGATTTCCCATGGTCGGCTAGGAACACAGGAACATCACAGGCAAGGTACTAAACCTTGTGCCCATCCCTGACTCCAGTGTCCAAAATCAATCAGTTGGTTTTAGAAGTCAAAGGGTGCAGCACTGGCTGGAGGCAGTCACTCAGACAGCCACCCTGCGGAGCCCGGGGCTCTAAACCTCTCAAGTTCTTAGATGTGCTCAGACTGCAAACTGTAGGGAGGGGAAAGATTTATGATCTGTCTGAACCCGCCACGGCGGGAGGTATATTTTCATCTTTAGTGTGCTTAAAGACGCTTTCCGAGACTGCTTGTTTGGAGGTCTCAGTGAAGCAATTGAGAAAATCTACTCCTCCGTATGTTTATAGTACTGCATTAAAAGAGCAATGCTTAGAGTGGCCCTTCTGCATACAGTACATGTTATCATCTAGCTACTTTTTAAAAACATCCTACGCTGAAAACTTCACATTCAGATACCACACTCTCTCACAACAGAGTGATTTTGAAAAATGTTTAAGGAAATGGAATGACCTTTCCTTGCAAATGAGGATTATAATGATCTGGACCACAGGTAGCTTCTTATCTTATCACTCATGGGGTCCCAACACTGCCCGAGAGCAAAATGCAGAGCAGATACCGTGACCAAGACTGAGCAGCGCAAACATCCATGAGAAACAGAGGCTGACGCGAGGAGTCGAATAAAATGAGAACTGCAGAAGCCAGTTGAACATCGAGTGAGCTCAGATGTGTGGTTGTTCGCCTACACCTCTCCCCATGAACTACCCTGATCTGATGGCTCTGTCCTCCTCGCAATGGGAAAAAGCACATACCGTAGACCAGCAAGGAGACAGATGTCCCTACACACCTGCCGCGATCCGACACCGCTACCATATCCCTGCATGTGTGTGTGTGTGTGTGTGTGTGTGAGGGAAGGAGAGAGAGGGAGAGATGTGCGTGCATGTCTCCACTTACCTCGCAGTCGAACAGCAGGTGCAGCTGGCCGTCTATCCACTCCTCGATGTCCAGCCTTCGCTGCAGGTCCTTGCGGTTGTATTTGACCGTCAACTTGCCCAGTTTGCGGTGGGGAGGTTCTTCCTCTTTGGTCTGGAACATCACCCTGGTCTGGGTGCCGGGATCCGACGCCATGCCTGCCACGGCCACGGTGAAGCACTGGAGCAATCCCGGATGGCCGTGTATCTCCGTCTCTCTCTCTCTCTCTGTCTCTCTTTCTCTCCCTCCGTCTCTCTCTCTCTCTCTTTCTCTCTGTGGTGTGTCAGTTCTTCCCTCCCTCCCTGTCTGTGTCTTTCAGTCTCTCTGCGTCCGCCTCTATCAGTTGCTGTTCCAGTCTGAAGGTCCCTCTTTCTCTCTCTCTCTCTCCCTCCCTCTCTCTCTGTCTCACTCTCACTCACTGCTGCTGTTTTCTCCTCCCCCTCTATCTCTCTCCTGCTCACTCCCTCCTCCGCCCTGGCTTGCTAACTACCAGCATTCTGGGAAGGATTGTAATAAAAATTGCGTGCATGAATGTCTCTGTGTTTGACTAGATTATTTTTTGGATTAGTGTAAAGCAAAACAAACACATTGTTTACCCTGTGGTCCTTGAAAGGACAAAAATACTACTCCATCAAATAGTTTTCCCTACTATTGTGATAAGAGGGGGTAAAGGCACTTGTTCTCAATAAATCTTGACAACAAGGTAGGTTATAGAAATATGAAGAACCTCTATATCAAGATTGTATTATAATTGAATTGGATCACTACACACCGGAGACCTAATTTCCCCATAGCCAAGTACCTTTTTCTTGACTAATGGAGTTTTCTGTTGTGTGTTATATCTCATGCCAGGAAACAGCAGGGGGTAATGGATTGTATTGACCTCATATTCTCTCATTAAGAGCAAGACTACAGCATATACAGTATATACTAAAGAACGGGTATGCTGACCTTGCCAAATGTTGCCTCAGATTGAAACACTTGTTGTTGCCTAAGTATGTATGATGCTGTTCTCATTTCTCTCCTGTCAGATAATCCTGCTCTGAGAACAGTGCTATACTTCTTTGTGGTGGTCTAAATGAGGGAATTACTCATGGAACAGAGTATTAATCTTCGCCACAGAGAAGAAGAGTTCAATGCTTGTTAGTGAAGAAACTGTCAGACAAAGTATAGTTTTGATTCCATATCTGCAAACAGGTTCAGGCTCATTCCAAACAGCCCATTAAACCATACCTCACCTGACTTTATGGCTTAAGTAGCGTACTTGTTGACATTTTGACTTGCAGAAAAAGCCATCAAAAACCAGGGAACCCAGAGTAGCCTTGAGCCGCTGCCTCCGCTTTGTCTCTGCTTATTCGTCATCCATCATGATGTACTTCGCCGTGGAGTACACAAGACACCAAGCGTGTCCTTTATAAGCCGCCATTATCAGGTGTGCGTTTAATAACCCTTGAAGCTAAATTGGCAGCCTGGGTTACATGTCAATAAAAGATGGATGAGAAAGGGTGGACAAACAGTTACTGCCATTAACACTCAGGGGGTAAAACACATCATGGAGACTTTGGGTTGGACAAACAAACTCTACCTTTCAACTCAAACATCACTACGAACAAAATAAAACACAATAACATCCAAAGCCCGTGGCAAACTATTACTAGTCGGAGTGGTGTCTTACAAGGGTAAGCCACGGAGTTTCCACAGATCTAGTTACTGATCATAACAATGGCATCCCCTTCTCTTTTTGTGTGTATTTTGGCAGAGTGTGTCAATCACCTACGGCTCTGTCCCTGGGTAGCTGATGCACCGTCTGTTACCAGCGCTGAATTATTAAGCACATTGGCAGCTCACCTTTCTCAGACAACAAATTCATTCTGCCCGGCCCCTTACAATCAGTTCTTCTCCATCTGGTTCCGTGAATGGACCCATTTAGCGTATATCTGTCATTATGTTCATTAAAAAAATTATGCAAAATTGAATGAAGTAGAAATCTCCATGTAGATGTAGCCTACTGGTAGAGCAAGACAGCATCTTATTGGTTCCTTTCTCATGCTGCACATCGTCTATAACTTACATTTGCTGTGTGTTATTTTTTGTAAAAGTGCCCAATAATATAAATGTAGGCCCACAGTAGAAGGGATAGAAGTAAGACTTGTCCTGGCTAATGTTATTACTGAGTTGGGGCAGTCCCTCTTCAGGGAGCACCTCCTTTCCACTTCCTCTTCCTTTTTCTACCTCTCCTTATCCTTCCTTTAATGTTATCTCCTCTAACTAGAACTTAACTCGCACTTACAGTAGTGACATTCCTGAAGTTTTTTTTTTTTAAATTAATGTAAAGTAGTATTTATTTATTGGTACACTAGTTATCTATTGCTCGTAGCTTGATTGTTTTCTCCTTTGTACGTCACTTTGGATAAAAGTATCTGCAAAATGTCTAAATGTAAATGTAAGGTTACTTCTAAGTTCGGGCAGTCCCATGTCTCACAGAAGCATTTATGGAACTTCCCCAACCAGGCCTGGGATATCCTAGCTCAGATATTAAAACGTGTTTCCATTTTTTCATTCAGTCACCTGCAGATAGAAGCCTTGGTTGAGGTCAACTGTCTCAGGTGCATTGCAGTGTGGGCACAAACATGGCTCTGGTATAGGCTCTCGACATAGGATATTCCATCTCTGCAGTGATGGTTTGAATCATGCTTTATCTTTTAGTATAAT
Organism: Sprattus sprattus; assembly: GCF_963457725.1. Classification (NCBI taxonomy): domain Eukaryota; kingdom Metazoa; phylum Chordata; class Actinopteri; order Clupeiformes; family Clupeidae; genus Sprattus; species Sprattus sprattus. The sequence continues at coordinate 14,075,591 of NC_137911.1, forward strand.
CTTCTTTGCAAAAACAAACCATAATAAAGGACAAGCCTTGTTCTCTGCCTGAGAGTGGAAATGTGAGGGTGTGTAGAGGTCATCTTCGTGAATGAAGAATTTACACTCACACTCACAAACAAACAAATAAACTGTGTATGCACTCACAAAGGTAGAGCATGGTAGCCCATTGCAAGTCTTCCATTTTTATTTTTAACTTCAAACGAAATGCAAAGCTTCACCACAATGACTTGGAATAATTGTTCGCAGGCTGATATGCCTGATATTTTCTCTGATATACACCAGGGGCTTAATACCTGGTTGGCCGAATACCTAGAACTATCCAATAGATACTGTGAACATTTTGCATTGTATATACATCACCTCGTCAGACCCACATCAAAAATAGGCCTATATCAACTTCAATCATTTTCATTAATTTAGTCTCTTGTATTAAAAAATATTACAAAATACAATCAACAGCAAACAATTATAAAGTACAAATCCTGGGGGTATTCCAAGTATGTGGTTTAGTGATAAACCTGAGTATAGGAATAGGTAGTAAACTTCCTAAAAGAAGGCCCTGGTTTTGTTTTGCAAGGAGAGTGAATTCATAGGGCTCTTCTACTAGGAGGTTTACCACTAACTCTGAGTTAACTTACTTAGTTTGCCACTACACCACAGTGCCATCTTGTGGTTGAAACGAGAAAAAAAGATTTGCAGCTTGAGGGTCAATTTAGAATTGGATCATCGGCATAACTTTAATGTTTAAATAAATGCATATTATATTACAAACAAATCATGTTAAACACAGTTCACATAGGTTTCAAGGGGACAAAAAAAACATGAAAGTTAGTTGATACGTATAGGCTGTTCTATTTGCTTTTAAAGCAGAAAAGGTAGGCCTATTGCTACATCGACAGCCACAGTATCATTAAAAAAAAATCATAATTTCTCATATATTTCCTGTAAGCCTAAATTTGGACAAAAGTCAACATAAACTAATAGACATTTTTTGGTTTCACTGTCGTGCAGTGGGCGTGGTTGACTAGAATTTCACTTCCTGGATATCACAGGTATCCGGACACACCTGTATACACAGAAGCGTAGTATCAATCGGTCGTTTTATTTTCGTTGATATACCTATTATTTCTACTTTGTCCGGGCAATTTAGTTGGATTTAAAGCACATTCGGCAGATGAGGATCACGAAGACACCTCGGGAATCAGATAAAGTTTGATTTAAGTGGTAAGCGTCAAATGTTTATTCTTTCGCCTCTGGCAATCGGTAACGTTTACCCTGTTCCACACTCAGCGCCATGGTGCTGCGGAAATAGGCTAGCCGCATACTTCGCATCCTAAATTATCATTTTTTTTTTATAGGAACAGAATGCCTCTGAGGATTTTAAAAGGAAAACAACCAGTGAAAGTGTATTCATTTTGTTGATCGTTTATATTGAATGTTGTATAATCCATTATGTTTAACGTAATACATTTGTGTGTTTTGGTGTTTTCGAAGGTCCTCGTCTGAGAAGTATTTTCTGAAAGAACTGTCCTTGAGGAGGATGACACTTTCCCGGATAGAACTCTTATTTAGCGCCGCAGTGTTGCTTCAGGTACTCACGGGGAGCACAAAGGCCCAAATATTCAGCGACCAATGTCTAACGACGTTCACACAAGGAAAGGAAAATTTTGTCCTGGACGCAGATGAGTCTCTGAAAGAGGGCGCAACATTCATCTCCTCTCCGGCCGTGACGAACACCAAGGACTGCATCGTGTCCTGCTGCAAAAACAGACAGTGTAATCTGGCTTTGATGGAGAATGGAGATGAAGGCTCTATCAAGTCCTGTTATCTGTTCGATTGTTTGTACAAACAGAAGAAAGTTTGTCGATTCGTCAGGAAGGACGGATTCAACAATTATGTTTTAACCTCAGTCTTCGGAAATGATCTAGATAAAACAGATACAGGTAAAATTCCATCACGTTCACCCCTCGCAAAACATAGGCCTACCACTTCCACACACACTAAAATTAGTCAAATTCATTTTGTATGGGAACACTGAAGAGACCGTGTTTCTATAAAGCATTGAAAGTGTCAAACACTGATATTTGGGTTTAATGTATTGACTCTATAATGGAAATTATTGCTTTATGTTAACAAGAAACCCTGAATGCATATAGGTCGAAGTTAGAAAGTTTATTATTCTTCTTTGAAACATTCCACGGATGAGAAATAAGGTCTCAAGGATTGTGTGTTTTAGGTACAGTTGTAATATGCTTAATTTCTCAGCTCGATGAAACTCGAAAGGCAACATGTGTGAAGGCATCAGCACGCAACATTCCAAAATGTAGCCTGTGTCTCAATTTCTCGTAAAGTTATGGACCGAAATCGTTTTATGTGGCAAATGCGTAATTTAAAAAAAAAATAATAATAATTGCAAAAATATGTTTTGACAGGAACACTTGTAACGTGGTGATCAGCGATTTCTGATCTAGGTGCTAGGATACTTACAGGTTGCATACAACCTGTTCGAGTCTGTTAGGGTTATTATCTTCTCACATATTAGGTGAGGTCGGATGGTGAACATTGTAACACCTATTGTAACAGCAAGCTAACTAGCAAGTAAAATAGGCTAGCTGTTAAAACTACACTTTACAGAAACACCCTTTTCCATCACTGTCACTCCCCCCTTTTTCCCTTCAAGCTTGTCCCCAATGGCACTCACTGCATTTAGATGAAAATTAGAGGAAAAGTAAGGCACATGTCCTTGAATAAGTTAATTAAATAGAGACAAGTGGTGCCTGTTACAAATATGTTAAAATGAAAGCAGTCACTTTTGTTGTTGTTGTTTCAACAAGGCAAAATACAAAGCAAGACAAAGAAGTCTTACAACTGTACCAGGTCTCCCTTACTCGATATTTCTCTCGAGTCGAAATCAAGCTCTGTTCACCTCCTGGAGACATAGGCACTATAACTTTACACTTAAGGGAAAAAAGAATAGAGGACTACCACTGAATTGTGATGAAGACTGTGTATATGTGCTGTCCTGCATGTCATTCACTTAGAACAGAGCTGAGATCACAACTTGCAAGTAGGTATTTTTTTTACTTAGCTATGGAGTGTTTGCATCTTCTTAAAGAAAGATGGTGAATTTCCAGGAGAGCCTCCATGTTTACTGTTTTGGGTTCTTAGAGGCCTGTGAAGTGCCTTGGTAGGGTTTCACAGCAGACCATTATCAGGCCTCACACGAACCTCCTCCTCAAGAAACCCCCTCCCATATAAGGTTTCGCTTGAACTTTAGATTTTTGGCTTTAAGACCTTTTGGCCTTCGTAGTGTTTTTCTTGTTATTGTTGTACTCTTCTCTAATGTGTTTATCACAAGCATTATCTTTTCTTAATATACACTATATAATCATTTTTAACCATGTGTGTGCTTTGTTCGTGTACTGCCTGGTTTGTTCTGGTTGGCCCTTTTTTTTATTCCGTCTCAAAATGGAGGGTGAAGTGCAGTGAAGGCTGAAACCTGGCAGTTTGCTTTAGATGAATGTTGGGTTGTTGAACTGGTATCACAGAAAAGGATTTGTCATTCAACGTGTCTCTGAACGTATTTGTATCTGTGCCATATTTCCCATAACACACCTGTGATCTTGTTATTTAATGACACATCAGGTGATGATGACGACAAACCCCCAATTGCCAGTGCTGGCCAGGACAGAGTCGTCCAGCCTCAGGAAACTGTGACCCTGAATGGCGTTCAGAGCAAAGACGACAAAGAGATCGTCAGTTACAAGTGGCGTATGTTGTCAGGGCATTTTGCCGTCATAGAGGTGAGTGAGTTTACCAGGAAGACCTGTGTGCTCCTAAACATGGTTTTCCAATCTTGGGCTTTATAAAAGGGTAGAGGATTTCCTAGTAGGTTTGTAGGTTTAGTGATATTGCAACCATCAATCCCAGCTGTGCTTTGTGCATACTGAGCTATTCATCAGGCAGGGCAAGGCGACTGTATTTGAATGGCACAGGTAACTCAAGGTGTTTTCAAACAGGTATCATGAAATGATTAACAAGAACTTAAACAATACAATTAACTCTAAAATATACCACTGATTTTAGGGTTATTGATATATAACATTAAAATGAAGATGAATGTCTTCTGAGTCATATCTTGTTTCACTTGAAGAGAGAAGTAGAACTGACAAAGCTGCATAAACAATTCAAGTGAAGCCTAACCATGACAAAATATCTTCCTCAGAAAACCACTTTTGATGATGAAGTGATTGTGTCCAACCTGTCCTCTGGTGTGTACAAGTTCCAACTAACGGTCACAGACTCCATTGGCCAGTCCAACTCTGCTCAAGTCACTGTTCTGGTGCTTACTCCTGAACAGTCCAACCGTAAGTCAGTTACTTACTTAATGGTTTTACTTACTTACAGCACTTGTACATATGCTACACAAGACGTTGCTCTTTACAGTCACAATATTTTGACATTGACCACCATAAAAATTGGCAAAAGTCCCCAAATAAAGTTAAATGAAATCACTGTTTATTTAGCCAGGAATGTTTTTCAAATGCATCTTCTTTATTTAATTTAGAGGAAACCAGAGGGTCGATTACTTCCTATATCACTAGGTCATATAAGGACCACAAGGACCTTATGTCTTTTTCCTTGCCTTGTTGAAAAAGTATGACTTTTGCTAAACAAGGGTGGTTTCCAATATTCTGGTTGTTGTCCATCAGGTATCTGGCTCACATCTCCTTATCTTAGTTTGGTTTGGTTTTGATCTTCCTGGCCAATTAACTCTCTCTGGCTCGTCTTCTGTTCTGTTTGTACAATCTTATGAGTACCACATTCTTGCAAACTGTTCATGAGTATGCTCTTAAAACTTCCTTATTCCATACGTCTGTCCCTGCATCACTTTTGAATTTGGTAGACAGACACCCTACCTTGATGTAATTATCCACCACCACAAACACACACAGGGATGCTAAGGTTCTCTAGTCCCTTTGTTTGAGTAAGCATGAAAGAATGTGTATGTGATTTGTTGTTTCTGACATTTCTGATGAAACAAAAAACCATCTTGGCCATCTGCCGCAGCGTCTTTTCGGTAGAACTCCTTTGCCCCACCTCTTCCCTCATCTGAAAACTGGTCAGGCAGGTTCACAGACAGTTTCGCAAACAAGGAAAAAACACTGAAACCTTTGAGCACATTGTCACCCACAAGCTTATGAAACAGACTCTAGTTGACTCATGGAACAGACTCTAGTCTAGTTGGCCTCTTTGAAGGCACACAGATATGGACAATGCACTTAAAGGTTTTCTGTGTATTTTTGTGCTATAACACAAAGAAACAGGGAAAAACGGCTCTTTAATTTAGTCAGAAATCATTAGACCTCCTCTCACAGCTTTTGTGGGGATGTATGGGAGTGCCAAGACACATTCTTGCGTCACTAGACAGAAAAGCATGTTCTTAATCCCACAGAAGCTGTATGTCAACTGAACAGCACTTCAAACAGTGTTGAGTGGAAAGTAGACTGGCTAGGCAGAGGATAATTTGTCATTTTAAAGCCGTTATGTTTATTTAGTGTTTGATGAAATGGAATCTTGTGTGTGAACACTGACACTGATATGACTCAGTGTTGTCATTTCAGTCACAGGGTTTGGTGGTTGTGACTGGCATGTTCACATTGTATGCAAGAGCTGGTTATTTTATGCATGAAATTATATTATTATATCTGCTAAATTCAGAACTGCTAACTGGCGTGTGGCAGGAAACCAAACCCAGCTAAAACAGAATGGTATGAGTTGTGGGGGCTTGTGGCACCACACATCTGTCTATTTGTAGTCCAAGCTCATTTTCTTTGTAAATGTTCAGTAAAGCTACAACTAGAAAACAGCCTGAGCCTGACATTGGTGTGTGTGTAGTAGAGTCTAGAGGAGTATTGGCACACTAAAAGAGGGGTCTAGTTTTGTATAATGGTTTCTTGTGTTTTCAGACAGAGGATATGCCCCCTATGCATTGACTCTGTAGTTATGATATGCTGGGCAGTCCAGTCCAGTCTAAATGAATGGCAACATATTATGATCTCCAAGGCTACAGAACGTTTTGAGGACATTTGTGTGGCGTAACCTCACTCGCTAACAAAGTGCTTGGAGAGACATGGACTTGTGGCAGTAAATGAGGGCAGCTTTACCAGAAGACTAGAGTATTGCTGGTATATTGTTCAGTGGAATTCTTAAAATCACCAAGTTATGATTTTATATGCATCGCCAATGTCCGTTAAAGCTGGTTTAATCATAGATTTGAATATGACTGAAAAAACACATCGAGGAATTACTCATTAACTACACAAGTCAACCGCCGGGGGTATTTTGGGGGTGTGATTCATGTCTAAGTAAAATACTTTCCTCAACTCAAAGGCTGATGAGTTTCGTTTCTAAGATTTGATGCTTTGATGCTGTTATTACACAAGGCCAAACTCTATCAGTATGCTTCTTTTGTCAATTTTTTTTTTTTACACACTACTACCTTTCAAAGAAGCTGTTGATGCTCATGTGGTGTTATCACAGGTAGAAATACGATGATTGTCACACACAGTCCTGTCTCTCTCGCTCTCTCTCTCTCTCACACACACACACACACACACACACACACACACACACACACACACACACACACACACACAAACAAAACAAGTCTGTGAAGTTCGCAATGATCATAACCAAATGAACTTACCACCAGAGACAGTCTGACTCAATCAAAAGTGTCTCAGTTCAAAGGAAAGTTTCTGAAGTAAGGTTATATTGTCTACAGTGTAACCGCCAGTGCTCTGTGTCAATGCTGCTGTTGTTTTTCAACAATAGACATTTTGCAAATGCTGACAGGGCAGGGATGAGTTCAGATTTGGGCAGCCTCTGTAGAGACCTCATCTCAGACACTGTTTAGTCACCGTCCTGACATACTTGTATGTAAGACCATTGAGTTCATATTTTGTGAAGATGTCACATCATGTACAGTAATGACGCTAAGGTTGAGATGGGCAGTTCTGTGTCACGAGAATCACGCCAATCAAAAAGAAAAGGCAGTGAAAAAGTGAATGTCCAGAAATGTAACATTTGATCTTTGCTGTGTTCATTACTGGTGATTCGGGTGGAACACTGGCTGCTATTTAAAACTACAGCAAGTGGCTACTGATACACATTAACCACTCCCGAGGGAAATAATGGCCAGTGTTTTGGTGAACTTTGACATCAGTGGTGCAAGGGCTCTGCATGAAGTCCCCCCTCTCCACTTAAGCAGGTGCAGACCATTACCAGTAATTTCACTTTTTTACTAGCTCCAAAATGGGTACATTTCCTGGGACATTGACATTGCCTCTGGTTCCCACTTAACAGAAACATGGGAAATTGCCAGTGAATGTACAGCTTTCTCTGTAATTGAGACCGAGACATAATATGCGACCTTTGTCCTTCCCAGACCACTGCCTAGTGCCCAAGAAGGTCGGTCCTTGTCGGGCTTCTTACCCTCGCTGGCACTACAACGCCGCCTCAGGCAAGTGTGAGGAGTTCAACTTCGGAGGGTGCAGAGAAAACCGCAACAACTACATCTCCCAGGCCGAATGCGAGACCGCCTGCGATGGCATCTCAGGTACACAGAAGCAACCGAAATCGTTCAAATGGGTCCTTATAGCTTTGTCTACTCTGTCTATATTTTGACATGGTGTTGTGAAGCACTAAGTGGTCTGATACATGATCAGATGCATAGAGAAGAAAGTATCATTAGCCTTTATGTAGTGCTGCGTAATGAGGACTTAACGTAATTGAAATGTTTCATCTTGTCTTGTGTTCTGCAGTTGAGACAGAGACAGGTGGCACAGGGAGAAGGGTGACACCTATGCTCGATCCAGGTAAGCCATGAGCGAATGTGTTCTGCGTTGGTCCCTGTGGAAAATAAGACACGTATGTAAGAGAAGAAACACTTTCAATCATGTCCTTCTCTTGGACATGGGCCGATGTCTGCTAAAGGCAAATGGGTGGGCATGTCAGAATTTGAAGGATTATTTGATGAAAGCCCTTAAGGTAATGATGACCAAGACGCAAAGGATTAATTTCAGATATGAAACTCCTGCGAATGTCCTTTCATAGTTGTGTGTTTGTTTTTTTGTCTGTGTGTGCGTGTGTGTGTGTGTGTGTGTGTGTGTGTGTGTGTCTGTGTTTTCAGTGGAGAAATGTGGGGGACCCTGCCAGTCTGATCAGTTCACGTGCTCTAATGGCTGCTGTCTGGACCCTGGGTTGGAGTGTGATGGAAAAACACAGTGCGGCGATGGCTCAGATGAGGAATCTTGCAATGATTGTGCGGAAATGTCTCCACATACAAACACACAAACACAGTCTATAATTCTCTCTGTGTGTCAGTTGATCTGTCTGTCTGTCTGTCTCTGTGTGGTTATTCATTTCTATCTGTCTCTTATTGTCTATCTGTGACTGTATGTGCTTTCAACTGTCTAAGCTCCTATCAAACATTTCTACATTTGTATGAGCACAAGACATTAACAGAGTTATAACAAGCTCAGTCTGACTGTGTGAGCTGTATGTGTTTATTTTTATCAGTGAACAAACAGCTCGAGAAGCTTCGCAGAATCCCAGTGGATGAAATTAAAGGTCAGTCTGTGGGTCCACAGGTGTCATTCAACCATTAATTCATTCTTTACTTTCTTTTCCTTGGTATTTCATTGATCATTTTTAGTACTTTATTCTCTCTCTCTGTTTTTATGTCCTCTTGAAAATTGTTTGTCTGTTCTCATTAGCTACTTTTCATTGTTCCCTCTTTTGCTATCCTCGTCATCTTTTGTTCCTTCGTTGATTTGAAGGTAGTGGTGGTGTGTGTGTGTGTGTGTGTGTGTGTGTGTGTGTGTGTGTGTGTGTGTGTGTGGTTTTTTTCTCCCTACAAACGATATCAATAAAGATGTGTGTTTTTTTTTTTTTAATAAATGTTTTTAAAAGGTGAATAATCTCCTTCCTCTCTGTTTATTTCTCTGTCTTTCCCTCTTTCTTTCACGCACATTTGCTTCATAAAATATTTTGTTCCCCCTCCCCAGTCCGTTGCACTGAGCCCCCCAACACCGGGCCCTGTAGGGCCAGCATGACCAAGTGGTTCTATGACCCCTATGATCGGACCTGCTCTCGCTTCAACTTCGGTGGCTGCAATGGGAACGATAACCAGTTCGAAAGTCAGGACATCTGTGCGCTGGCTTGCCAAGGAGTAACCGGTGAGTGTAACTAGTATTTCAAGGTCATAAAAAAACAAACTATTGAATGATCTGCCAAATAACACGCACTGAGAGGCAGCTAGTTTTGTGGGGCTAGACTGCACTGCATGACAAATTAGTCTCCGAGGCCCACTTCTATTTACCCTGCCCATGTACTTTAGCCAATGCTTCAGTTTTGATTGTCTTAGAACGTCAAATGCTGTTAATGCGTCAATAGTCATGGCGGCTGACGTTTAGCCCACATTTTTATTCATGTAGTCATTTAAGCAACAGCATGCAACAGTTTGTCCCTTTTAAGGTATGTTTTTTATAGCCAACTTGTTTTACCATCATCTTAAAATCCATTTTGATGGTATATGATGTAAAGGACCGATAACTACACCTGTCGTTGGCACTAGCCATCTGTAGTTCAAATTAGAACACTGCACAGATAGGTAAGAAAAGCTTTCATAAGACTGGGCTGTTGGTGGTGTTGGCAAGGTTTCTGTGTGTGTGTGTTTTTAAGGTAGTTATATATCTAGTTTTAGACCAAAACTCCTTGATGAAGTCAGTATGGAAAAGGAGCATGCATTTGCTTAATGACAGTACCTTATTTGCCTGTTTTGTTCTGTCCTGTACAGACAAGGATGTGTTTGCCCGAAGGGGAGAATTCACCGAGTACCAGGGAGCTGACAGTGATAAAGGTATTCTTATGTTAACTTCACTGTATGTAATGTCATAGTGTCGCATCCCAATGCAATCCCTCACTTTAACCCTTCTTAAACATGTGCAGTATTGATTGTACATGTCCGTACTATACCTGTCCTGGTGGAACACATCTACTGTGTAGGTTATTGACTGCAATCCCCTACAAAATGTGTCATTCCTGATGATTGTCCATACCACTCAACTCATACTATGACATAACATACCATACCATAGCCTAACATACTGTCTTGTACCATACGATAGCCTACTATACCCTACTGTTCAATACCGTACTGTTCCATACTATAGTGTACTGTATCATACCCTACTATACCCTATGGTACCATCCTGCCATGTCTCTGACTGCTGTACCATCCTGCCCTGTCCCTGTCCTCCACTCTGTGCTCAGGCACCCTGATCATTGCAGTGCTGCTGGGTGTGGCCATCCTGGTCCTGCTGGCCTTGGTGGGCTACTGCTTCCTGAAGGGCAGGAAGGAACGGCAGCCGCGGCACCAGCGCACTGGGGTGAACGGCACGCATGCCAACACGCTGGAGTACACAGAGAAGCTGGTTTACAACAGCACCACCAAGCCCATCTGAAAAGTCATGGTGTCTTATTTTTACTTTTTTTGTTTTGTTTTTTAAACTGTCATGTCTCAATGTCTATGCTATATCTGCCTGACAGATTGTTGTTCAGCAACTCTGTTCTCAGGGTATGAGAGGATTGTGGTGAAATGGTTTATATGAATGCCTACACTTTACTCTTAAGGCTACCGCCTATTCAAACCTTAAAATATTAGCCACCGTGTCAGTAACTGTCTAGTTTTAGCCTATCAAGTATATCTCTTTTAGACAAAAGAGAACGTTTGTACATAATTGTCTTGTAGTACAGTAATACTATGCTATTAAGTGGTGTTTTCTTATGCTCACCTCAATATCATCATCTTTATCTTGTACAATGGTTTTGTGTAATATAAGAAAAGCATACAGGGGTGGAAAGTATATTTTTGTACCTCTGAGTTCTATGTTGATAGAAAGAATATGCTATTTCCTTTCCCCCAATCTGAGCCTCTGCATTTGTACATAGTTTTAAAATATTTTTAGAAGTGACACCTGATACGGAAATATTACACCACCTTTCAAATGAAATAAAATCTGAATGATAAAAAATGACCGACCGTGTGGAATTTGTGGAAAGAGTGGAGTGACACATTTCTGCCGTGTATTTATGGTGTTTAATGTTTTTTTTCACGATCATTTACATCACACACACAATACAAAAGGGTAGGCCCAGAAACCTGGGCATTTACTGGCATATCCACTACGCAGGCCGTTGAACAGTCACATCGTCACTTAGTCTAAAGCTGCATTTGGTGATTTTCAATCTGAATATGAAATAATTATTTGGTACTGATATTGTTTAAAGAAGAAAAGTGTTCAAACTGAGTTTTAATTTGTAACAAATTTAATTTGGAGTGAGCAATTTTCCAGTAGGCTATAGGCTACAGGGTGGCTTTTCGTTGAGGAATATTAACCGCAGGGCTCCCCAGCAGAGGGCAGCATCTCAATGTTTCACAACACTTCCGTTCGTTGAGTATTTTACATATAGACATATAGGTATAGATATATACAATACATGTGATTTTATATGTTCTTTAATTTTACAGACTTGTGATCAGGAAGTTGCCTGCTCACAGACCTTCATTTGATTCATTAAAAATACTTTTCATACAGTGATGTAATTTGTGCATTTGAGTCTTTCAGAATTGAATGGCATGTTCCTACCCTGGTAGCAAAAGTACAGTGTTTTCAGTGGAGCTTGAGCTAGCGGTCCGCTGGCCTTTTACACTTTTTTCGGACAGTCCGCTGCTGAGTCCCGGACAATCTGCCCACTGTTTTGCGACTCGCTTTTATAACATCTTGTCTTTTACTCATTTGTCATTTACCAACCCTTAACATTTTTTTGGAGGTCAGCCGAGCGTAACATAAGTCTTCAAATGACCAAGTCATTTTTCACCTTGAGAGTCTTTTAAAAGGATATAAACTACTTCTGTTTAGTAGCTGATATTTTAAATAGACTTTGCCAAGTCTATGCATATGATTTAGATATCGCAGGAATTGCTGACATTTTAATTTATTTTCTTAATATCCACGCCCAGCTACACTAGAGCTGGGGGTCCGAGAGGTGGCATACCGCCAGTGGTGCGGACCAAAATCCACTGGACTGACGAATGCTTGCTGTCTGGGTCGGAACAAGTTGCCGAGGAGAATGTGGGGTCATAATATTTCCACACAAATCGTAAAATTGCCTGTTTCTAAAGTAGGCTACTTAATAAGTACGCAAATTGATAGGTCGACAAGAAATGCGACCCAAATAGTTTCATATAATAGAATAAATGAAGGACAAAACAAGTGGTAAGTGCAATTTGCTGCTCACATAAAAACTGTTAACCTGGTTACACTTTTTTTTTTAATACATAAGAACAACGAGATTTTTTGCTGCATTGTTGTCATGAGTTAAAAGTCAGCCAACTTCAGAGGACTTTAGGCGTCTTAGGACGTGTTTAATGCATCTAGGTGCCACTTCCACTTACGACAGCCTTCAAATAAATGCCATAAGACAAAATTGAAGACAAGGTGCGCTCAAGGTGAAGCAACTTTGTTGTTATGTCGGTGACGTAATCAATGTGGGCGGGGTAAATCCCGCGCTGTAATTACAGCAAAGTGGAGTCAAGTCGCGTTTTGAGAAGGATGAGAGCGGGACATAACTTGAATGGGATGGTGCAAGGATTACAAGGAAGCAGTGTGATGAGCAGTTCATTGCGAATGTGAATAAATAGTCATATTGCTTTTTTTTCCATTGTGGATTTAAGACAGCAAGAGCCAGATCTGTAGTAAGTGGTAAGTGCAATTTGCTGCTCACATAAAAACTGTTGACTGGGCGAAAGGGAAGCGGGGGCACCTTCCTAGTTCGTGATTTAAACAATATAGTTTGTGAATATAAACAACGGACATGGGCAGATTTGACATATATCTGAGGGTTGCATTTCTCGACAGCATTTTTATTTTCTGAGTTAGCTGTGAGGCTTTGTCAAAACTTCGCCGTATTTTACGAAAGGGTAACTAGTGTAGCTGAAGTGATGGCTTGCAAAATGAATTCCTCTGCCATACATGCAGGATTTTGTCCTTTACGTAGAAGTTTTGTGCTCATAAAATATGAAAGACCCACATTTACTTGAAGAAAGATATATTTGATAGTCCTCCCGACTGAGGTGATATGCATGTTGGACATCCTATTGACTGATGTCCAGAAGCTGGACAAAAGCTACAAGAGGCACTGGTTCACGTCGACTTCCTTTACTTGATATTTCGTATCAGATCGATCTTTGGTTACTTATATGCTTTGTCTTTGCACGTCTGTCATGCTTTAGGTGGTGGTCAGAGTCAGGCCACACTGAGACCTAGTTAAATGTGAAATGCCCCCTTAACTATTAGACTGAATACCCTGAAGGATGAAGGATTCTTGTGGAAAGCCTTTTCCAACTGTAGTCAAATAACCTGACCATCTGAATAATGATATGCTGGCCTACATCTATACTTCTCTCTCTCTCTCACACACACACACACACACACACACACACACACACACACACAGTTAAAAGTTTCAGGGTGAGATAAGGGCTGTTTGCTTTATAAAAGAAAACATCGCCATTACCAGCTGAACTTTGCACAGCCTGCCAGCACTGTGTACTCTTAAAGTGAGGGTTGACCTTGGAAAGATTTTTATCCAACTCTCCACCTTTATCCATCCCTAAAAATATTTCCACCCCCGACTCTCTTTCAGTGGGGAAGGGTTGCAGACCGGTTCCTTGCTATCTGGTCATGCATATTGTTGTGTCTGGGGGACACATGCAGAGGCCGGGACAGACAGAGGGTGTTTGTGGCTTGTGCCGTGCCGTGCTGTCAGAAGAAGGGAGAGATTGTTATCTACAACCCAGACATTTAAAACAAATGCAGTTTTGCATTGCACCAAACTAACCATAAAGCAACTCCACCTCTTCCCACAGGCATAACTACATTGCTCTGCATCCCAAAAGAGAGACACACACACACACACACACACACACACATACATACACACACAGCCAGCTCCAACACATATACTTAATCCCTGTTGTACATGTGGGGTTTGGTCTTCTGATCAGTGCTATAGGGTATCCCATCGTTCATGGACCAGGCCGTTGTGCACAGTAATGGCTTGTGGCTCGCCTCACTCCAGGGTGTTGAAGTGACGTCTGCTTCCTGATCTGGGCACAGATAGGCGCTGCCAAGGGAGTGGGACCCTTCCGCTTCACACTGCGCACACTTCCCCTTATCGCAGACCACAATATGCTGATATGCCAATGCCATTATGTTGAAAAAAGGCCCATGCGGAACATCTTTATGCTCAAAGTATGTTTCCACAGGCCATGCAGGATTTTTTTTTTTTCTGTGATCCTAGTCTGTCATGGGTTTTGTCCTTTTTCTTGTGTTGGATGTGTGTATGATGAAGGTTCTGTTTGGCACCAAATTTGGTACCATTTGGATGCAAGTGAAAGTTAAAAAAGGCCTACGCACTTAATTGCTTCTTCCCACAGAAGTACATTTAGATGTCGTACTCATAATCTTCGGTGGAATGGATATATTTAGCTTTTGGCACTCTTTGAGTGGTCATCCTGAAAGGAAAGAACCTATGAAGAACCTACGAAGAACCATTCTTCTAAGAGAGTCCTTAAGAGAAGAATGGTTACACATTGCATGGAAACCTTTTCTTTGCTAGTATAAAAGGTTCTGCTCTAGGAGTTCTTTTATAGGCCGAGACGGAACGCTTTCTGAAAGAATCCTTTGTAAAAGTGTAGTTTTGATCAATTCATTCTTTGTATTAAAAAGAAGTTTGCAGTTTCCTACCCCTCATTCAGTCAGATTCATTAGAGTTTTAACTGGGTCTTTACCAAAGACTGAGAGGCTCAAGCGGACTCAAAAACTACTGCTTACCTATGAAGCTTTTTGGCTGCATTAGCCAGAATGACTTACTTTTGTGTGGGGCAAAGTGAGATCATCAAATAGGTCTCTAGCATTTTGACTGTAAAGAGCTTTCATACCATATGCCAAAAGGAACCGTTTAAATTTAGGCAGCTGAAAATTGGGTAGCAAAAGCCTTGGCACTCATCCAAATAAATGGGACTGGGATGCCAGAAGCTGCCTAGACATTCCAGGTTTTGACCATATTTTTCAAGGATTTAATGGTGGATTATATGGACAAGATAAGAAACCTTGGGAAGGTCTGATTGAGGCTGAAGAGGATTAGTCTTAAAACATACATCCACTGCAGTCTTCAACAAGCCACATTTCCCAGGCAACTCTCAAGGACTAACCACTCAAGTCAAGATAAACAAGGTGACTTAATGACCACTTTCTAAAATAGCTGTGTTCATGGTCAAGTCTTTTCCATGACACTATTTGTGCTCCGTGATGTTTCCTTTTTTAGAAGTCCAATTCACCCTGAATATTAGGTTTCTCCATGTCACCCCGTTGAGGGAAGTGAGTCTTCTGAGATCTTTAGAGTGACTTGCTATGCTTTGATAACTGATGCTGTCAACCCCTTTTGTAATGAAACCAAACTCGACACTTAATTCCTTGGCTTCTCATTGAAGGTGCAGAGGACCTGTTAATTATTAGCACTTGAATGACTGGAACTGAGAGGTCAGTTCATGGACTATGTTGTCCAAATATCTGTAGTGCTTGATGGTTTCTGAAGTGTCGTATTACTTAAATAGTGAGTTGTGCTCAAAGGTAAGCATGTTCCTTTGGCCCTGTATGATGACTGAGTGGTGGTAGGGGAAGAGTTGTGTGTGTGTGTGTTACATACATGTGTGTGTGAGTGATTGCGGTTTATCGTATCCTCTTGTGGTTGGCCAAACGGCGAGCTGTTGACCTGTGTCATAAATGCAGAGGCAGCAACAGCAGTGGAGGTGGGGTGGGGTGGGCTGGGGTGGGGAGGGAGGGGCGGTGCTCCCCCAGCATTGTGTGAGCTCTGTGAGATTTTCTTGAGTGGGGGGCAGGGTGGTGGTTGGGAAAGGGTAAGAATGGGGTCAGGCTAGATAAACAAAACCATACCACTGAAATAATAAAGACTGTGTTTCGGTCCAGAAATCTCTGACGCCACAGTCAGTTTGTCAGTTGAGTCTTTTTTTTTGGAGGGTGTCGCTATAAACCCTACCCCTCCCCTCATCACGTAAACATTATGACGGCGTTTTTCAAGAAGCTTTCTCATCGCCTTGCAAGGAAGTCTCAAGATGCCTCTGGTGTGCCCTCTTCGTCCCTGGAGGCTGCTAGGATGGCTTATAAGAACAGGAGGCTGGAGGTTATTTGTGGTGATTTAAATGTCGTCTACACGACAACTTAGTGTTTAGAAAACAATGTTTTTCCTCAAAAAGATTCACATCCACTTTAAACAAATTTAAGAGCTTATCTGTTTCCAAAGGACCACTAAAACGAGTGAAAACGCTGTTGGAAGTTAAGTCGTTCTAAAACCACAGTTCTTGCAAAACTTTATAGCCTGAAATAAACAAGATTATTGACACTATGAGACAAGACAAATCTTGTAAATTGTTTTTTATTTCAACATCAGCCAAACGTGATTTGGGCAAGCAGAATTTCCCCATGGAACTTACCATACTTAAAGTCATTGGCATGTATGGTCACTCCATCTCTTACAAATACAGAAAAGTTTTTGGCCGCCGATTTCCTATAGATAACATCCTCCTTGTAGAAATAGAATAAATTGGCTGACCATTAAAAAAAAATGTTCTATACATTACCACTCAGGACGTGGTGGAGGCTTTGGAGGGCGGGGCTCAGCTTCACAGAGAATGCAAGGTGATTGGATATTGTTGGTTCCGTGTTGTCATCATTTTCAAAATGCTCTGTTTTCGCCTGTCCACAGAGCAACATAAGGGGAACTTTTTTTAGAAGTCTCCACTCTGGAACCCCTTTTCAAAAATATGCGTTTTCAGGCCTGGAAGACACTGTTGTCATGTGGATGCAAGGCCAAAGGACGCAACCAAACGAATCGTTTTTCGCAAAGTCCGTTTTCACCATTGTCTTTTGGATGCTCTTTTAGATGAGGCTTTATGACAGGGGGGCGACAATTCCCTGAATTATGTCTTTGGAAGTTTGTGTTTAAACATTGTGACAAAATGCATTCAGAAAGCAGGCACTAAAAGCTGGCAGAAGTTATACTTTTCTGGAACATGTCAGTGAGCCGGTTTGACATTCTGATAGCCCTCATGAAAGATGTCTGAGGGACCGTCCCATCTTTTGTTTAAAGCAACTACTGCATCACTTTCTGGCTGTGGCAATGTGGAAACTTCTAAAGAGAGGGCTCACTGTGCCTGTTTGTACACTGGTGGGTGTCATTAAGAAATGCTTACAGTGTGCATTAGATTTTCTCAACTGAAAGTTTGAGTATATTTTTTGTCATCTGTACTCTTACATGTAACTTGAACTGTCTTGTATTCCCTTTAACCTAGACAGTTCATCACTTCTTGAGCGCATCACCTAAACGCAAGGAGGTTTTTTTTTGTATTTTAGGTGACCTTTTGGATTCAGACAAAATTATTGAACAACTGACTCGTTGGCCACTTTCAAATGACACTTTGGTGTGAAATTAACTTTAATTTACCAGCATTCCACGTGAGGTCACTTCCTTCCCCTGTCTCTGTGACCTCCCTGCCCCTATGAAGAGAATGTGAGAGGGCCATACTCACCTTAAGGGGTAACTTTGGCTCAGCTTGCAGTTTATTTGTCCCTTTGGGCAGGTTAACTGAAGGTTTAGTCTTTCTCAACCATGAGAATCCCAGGACTATACCCAGGAAGTGTTTCTTAGAAGTTCCTCAACTAGGATCAGGAGAAATTGTAAAAGATCATTTATGGCTCCTCTTTGCAGAGATGATTTATGGAATGCACTTTTTCTTTCTGCAAGCGACGATAACTCAATTAAGCAATGACCATCTTGCATAACAGTGTTCCAGGATATGCAGGTTTCGCGATTGCTTTTTATGAAGTCATTGCACACATACTCTTGCACACAAAAACAGATATGCAGAAGTACTCCAACACAAACATCTTCTAATGCACAAATTCAAAACACATTGCATTTACACACGCACACACACACACACACACACACACACACATACACACAAACACACACACAGGCAAGTCCTGTGCAGGTATACCACTTTGAGAGCATTATTCTGGTACTATATCCTGGACCCTGTGCCTTCCTCCAGCGTGGAGGATGAGATCCTGTTCATGCTCAGATGTTGCACCTCTGTGATGGGAGAGAAACATCTGGGGATTAGAGGGATGCTTAGATATCTGATGGATCAATGCCAGATTAAGGCCAGATTAGGGCCAGATCTGTTCCACAATCATCTGCTTGTAGAGATGTTATGAGCTGCAAGTAGAGGCTAAAAGAGAGAGAAAGAGATAGCGAAGAGTAGATTTAAAGAGAGGACACCATGACAGAGAGACGGTGGGGGATGAGAGTGAGAGTGAGAAAGATAGATGAAGAGGGAAAAGAGGTAGGATGAGGCAGCACCCAATAGAGAGGGAGACTGGGACAGAGAGAAAGATGGAGAGAGGGCTGGCTGATGGGGAAACATGAGTAGGACAGTGAGAAAGATGGAGAGAGGGCTTGAGTGAGTGTGTGAGAAAAGGGGGCATGACAGTGAATGAAAGAAAGAGAGGGAGGGAGAGAGGGAGAGATGGAAGTGAGGGGAGGGGTTCCTCCATTTCCACTCTTTAAGCCGATGTCCATATGATTCCTCCCCCTCTCCCCACCTCCCTCCCTCCCTCCGCATCTGTCTCCAATTAGGAAACGAGCTCCAGCCCTCCGGTTGGGAGGTTCGCCTCGGTTAACACACTTATCAGCTGTGGGAACAAATGCTCTCCATTTGTGTGTACCAGAGGTCTGGCTTTGACCCAGGTGAGCAATTACACCACAGCTTTGGATGGTAGGGTGTTTATCTTGCGTTAGATTATGGAAACAATAACAGCTGCTAAACAGAGCTAACGTTTTTGGAAGTTTTATAATTGAATTTTAACCTGGCCTTAAGCGCAACACTTTTGCGAGATTTCTTCCTTTGGTAGTATTTGTTTCATACACAGACTTTTTTTACACTTGTTAGCTGCCCCGCCATTGTTTAGAGCTTCCTTTTTCTTGTTCATTGTCTCGGTGGTCCTTGAACACCATGAGAGCTTTGCTAAGCCTGAGTTATGTTGAGCTTGCACTCTTTGCTTTGTCTATGGCCACGCTTTTGTGCGATGGCTGTGTTGAATTTCTGACATTTTCCATGATCGTTTGGCTTAGAGGGCCTTGCCCGTGTCCCGGATGATGACTGATTGGGTCTCCTGTTTTAAAGGAAAACTCTACTAGGGGCCTTTTTGAAGTGGCTATTGTTGTCTGTGTAAAGTTTACAAACATTCCTGAGTACAACAGGCCCTCAAAGACTGATATGTGTGCCTTTGTGGTCTGGCAAAGCAAAGTAATCCTTAATCGCCAATTTATTGGCAATGAGGATTGAGATGAATGAATTGGGCTTGTAAGCCAACAGAACTCAAGCTCAATGAACAGTTCCCCCCTTTTGGACTTCTTCCAAATGTTGTCATTCTCTCACTCACTATCTCCCTCGAGAACTCTCTTCTGCTCCTTCACTGCTGAGGGGGGGGATTGAAATTTTGGACCAGCGATCTTCTTTTACAGGTTTTCCTTTAGAGCTGGCAGAGACCAAGGTGGTAATAACTCCACCAAGGTCATGGGTTTAATACCCAGGGATAAGGGTGGGGGAAAAATAGATTCTTCGATTTCTCTCGATTCTCTCTAGAACGATTCTGTCTCGATTCAGAAAAGTTCATTTTACATATTCATTTTGTGTTGAAATGCAAGCTGCATCGATTATTGCACTGTTCATAAAAAGTCATAATTGTGACATGGAAAAGTTTTTTCTCTTATAAAAAAATAGAGCAGGTAATTCATCTGTTGATTTTCTTTAATTATCAAACTCAAAGTAGCAAGTGTTTTAAGACTCTGAGTAGCAAACTCAAATGTTTTAAAAATCGAGATGCAAAAAAAATCATCATTTCATCGGTTTAGAATTGATAATCGATAATCGGTTTAGAATTGATAGTCGTTTTAGAATCGAATTGTTGACCTCTGAATCAGAATCGAATCGTGAGGTGCCAAGAGATTCCCAGCCCTACCCAGGGACACCCAAAATGTATCTGTACTGTACTGTAAATCACTAAATCCGCTTTGAGTTATACCAACAACGTCAGTAGCTGTCGTATATTGTCTATGACCCCTCGTGTGTACCACTTCACCATGACAGAATTTGCTAAATGAATCAAATTAGAAGCCTCCTCCTCAGCTCTGTAACCCTGACTGGCAAGCAAAGGAGCTTTCCCTTGGTCGCTAATTTCCTAACCTCCCATGTCATAAAAGCTTTGGCGGCCCTTCAGCAGTGGCTGTCCGTCGTTTCAGACCAACGGCGAGCCCACTCTCTGGAACATTGTCCATCCTAATCCCTGAAGAATTCCAGCTCCGCTCTGATCTCGCTCGTGTAGAGGTATGCAGCCGGTTCAAAGGGCCCGATGACTGAGGATGGCTCACCAGGAATCACAGCTCAGGCCCTCAGAGGTGAAGTCTTGTGGATTAATTTAATTCGATTTCATCTGGGAATGGAGATTTTCCCTTCCAACTCCCCTACCCCCCCTACGCACACACACACACAGTTACACCCACACCCACACACCCACACACTCAACTCAGGCCTGTGCAATTGCTTCAATGATGTGGGAGACTGAGTCGTTTGGTGCTTTGACACGCCTCATAGACATGAGAGAAGTAGCTGAGGGATTAAAAGAGGAAGATTGTTTTGTAACTTCAGCTGCAGCCATAAGTTCTTCCCCTTTAGGTTGATGTTATGAGGGGTGATGCTTCTGCCTGGACTGTTGGCTCTGGCCCTCTGAGCCTCTGGCCTCTATGGAAACCATGCCACTCAAATGGAGCCTGCTGGATTTTATAGTTTACTGTATAGAGATTTTGTGTCATAATGATCCTTCATTTTGACCAAGGCCCTGAAAAACTTGACATTCTCCAGGCGGCCATCTGGACTTGTTCATTTCAGAGTAGCCATGATTTAGTTGGTCTCTTGGTCCACTTAATGGGTTTCCAATGCACTGGTATTAACTGCAGATGAAGAAGAGGAGAAAGAAGAAAATACATTTTCAGCGTGAACCCCCCCCAACCCCGTTAACACATCTATCAGGTGTCCAGGTGCCCGCAAAGCATACCTTTTACTAGATGCTGTTAAATTTTTATTGCGGTTTGAATTGAACGTGGGAAAAAGTGTTCAGAAAACACTGTGTACAGAAGAATGAAACGCTAATAAAAATAAATACCAGTAAGTGAACCTAAGATAATACTGTAACTAAAATTCTCTTTAAGTGGATAAACTTTCCCACAGCTTTGCGAAAATGCAGGTGGAATACACGTACACAAAAAAACAACAGTGAACAGAAACCACAGTTGAAATACAATGAAAGTGGAGTTCACGATTTAGAAAGAAGAAACTAACAATGAACATGAGACGGACGGAAAATGGAGATTCTTCCACGACACCCATGCCCAGCCGCAGGACCCGTGGGGTGTCGGAGACCCGGGCCCGTGCTTTACGTTGGCGAGCGCCTGGCACGGCAGAGCACAGAACACTGAATGACTCTGTGCGGTGGAATGACAGGAATTTTCCCCGTCTGAACGGGAGATAAGACACGCAAAGCAGCGCTGTGCTGTGCCTCCACATGGAACACACAGCAGTGCGCACAAACCCTGAGGAATTCAGACAAGGCTGTACGTCTGTAATCCACAATCACACAAACGCTATAAAAACATGACTGTATGGACATATATCATGAAAGCAGCTCTGAGACTGACAGGGCTCCGTAAATAAGAGCCTACTGAATGATTGCTGGAAGCCCCCTTTTTTACAGCAGTTTTTTCTACAGACATAATGGCTGGAAAGGCCCTTTCGTGTCAGCAGTTTTAAGACACGGGAGGAAGGTGTGTTATGAGGGCAGGTATCCATTTCCAAGAATTTCTCTTGAAATGCTCCCTGGCGATGGAGGTTTTGCTCAATACTGATGAGAATGAGCAGAAATAAGTCTGTAATTCATTTATTTTCTTGTAGTTTTAGTCTTGACTCAAACTATTTAGTAATCAAACATGAAAATGTACTTCACCAGTCCTTTGGGTGACTGGATAAAAGCCTCTGCTAAATAAATGAACGTACATGTAGTAAACTCCTCGTTCCCAAGCTTGTCCGTTCTTACTTCTCCGTCAATTTTGGCAGCTGTTTGTGTGTGTGTGTGTGTGTGTGCCTTATCTTGAGCATAGTTGTGTATTCTCCTTGGTTTCATTTTCTTTGCCTGTGTATTCACCATGGGTGTGTATTCCCTTTGATATAAGTATGACGCACTGACCCTCATACCTCTCTTTCTCAAGCAGGTTCGGTGAGGGGAGTGTCATGCCAGAGGGGACCCACTGTACTCTCCACACAAGCCAAATGGGAGAAGGTAAGGCCTACTTCAGACACAGCAACCATGCAGTGACTGTAGAGCTCAAGTATGGAGTCATTACGCTAGAAAGAGGGGATGTGCTTATTTTCTTTCTCTCCTTGTCCATTTTTATTTTCTATTCCTCCCCTTCTGAGCTGGGGTCTGCTGGATGCTAATATAGTTAAAGAAGATCCTGCTGAATAGAATATAACATGTACGAGGCGTATGCACTCATTTTCTGTCATCTTTATATTGAAAACTTCTCATTAATTTCTTTTCACCTTTCCCATTGGGTGACTTCTCAAATGTGCACGTGTAGTCACATTTACACTTAGAGATTCATATTTGTATATACTTAATAATCTTTATGATTTTAGCGAGGCCTTTCGTCCGGGTGACTTAAAATTATTGTTTTTAGCGATTAGCCCAGACCACTGAGCTGTTGAGGCAAAAAAGAGTGCTAGTATTTTATGTTACCACAGCAACAGTGTCCGGATCTGTTCCAGACCGCTCTGCTATCTAGGCTTTATTTGTTTTTTCCCGTTTTCAAGTAGACTAAAGGCAGATCACCTCTAAACACAGGATGTGATTGTCAAAAGCCATTATGCAGTTAATATCACTAAGCCAACACTGTAAACTTCCAGTAATGTACGCTGCACCAAGAATATCCTTGTGTGCCTGTGCTTGAGCTCATGTTGGCTGGACCCCTACTCTGTGCAAGGCCAAAACAAATGCAGGAATGTCTGTGAATCATGCCCAATTAATATAATTAGGCTCTGGCAGGTATGGCGAATACACTGCCACTTGCACTCCTGGTACGATTCAGTGTTTCCATGCAAACAATCCCAGATGTATTGCCAGTGTGAGGCTGTATGCTGCAGACTCTTGTGTTTGGACTCCGTTAGGAACTTGGGATTTACAGTAAGTTCTGTGTCGGGGCAGCGTAGAGGGGGAAGGCATCCTCGGGGGCCAGCAACGTCGCTACCGCCCCTCTGTCCCTCTGCCCCTCCTTTCCAGCTGGCAGGGGCAGTTGGCGCTGAGCTGACACCCTGACTGAAGAATGCCCTGTGTGTCAAAGGCTCCCTTTTCTCCCTTCTCCTCCCAGGCCGTGCCTCCCACAGCCAAAAAAGGGGCCCGGTGCTGGGACGGGGTGTGTGTGTGTGTGTGTGTGTGTGTGTGTGTGTGTGTGTGTGTGTGTGTGTGTGTGTGTGTGTGTGTGTGCGGGTGTGCGTGTGTGCACGCATGCACCACCCTCTCTGTCCGTCTGTCTTTTGCTCGCTCTCCTGCCTTGTTCTGTTCCTCTCTCCTGAAACGTTCCTCACTCTGCTCGCAGGGATGCTGTACTGCTCCTAATCTTCGCTCCATGCCTGGGCAAAGCCCCCAGAGTTGAGATTTTTATCTGCCTGTCGCCCGGGTCAGTCTTCCTATTTATAGCACTAGTGCATGTGTGTTTGTGGGTCTTTTTTCCTCCTTGTTTTTTTGAGTGGGTGGATTATTTGACCTGGTATGCAACGGGGCCAGACGGCTGTGAGCCTTGTTTTTGGGAAAGACTGCCGTGCAAACCCTGCTTGTGATCCGCGTGGGGACTGATAATAATGGAGCAGGCGAGGACGGGACAGCTGTGAAAGCGCAGTAATCTGCAGGGCCCAAGAGTGGAGTGTTAGAGTGGAGAGGAGAAGGCAGAGCCTGAAGGAAGGGGAAAGAATGCTACTGCTTCAAAAGGGGGGCCCCTGACTCTCTGCCCCGTGTCAAGGTAAACAAACAAACACAGAGAACAACATCAGCGGTGCGTATATAGAGCTGTGTTAAAGTGACACCTGCACTTGACGTCCCTGGGGGGCGGGGGGCCCACAGGTGTGTAAAGATTTGGACAGTTGGACTAGAGAGCTGGGAACATTTTGGGTACAACAAAGATAGGAGCTGATTCCAGATTAGTGGCGGCCCGGATCCAGCCACCATCTGGCACAGATGTGGCCCAGACTCGGACGTTGTCTGCTGCTTAAGTCTTTGTGGTGGCTGGAGGGTTTTAAACACTGAAGGTCAGTTAACAATTGACTTGGTGTGGAATGTCAGAAGTTGGGTTTTGTTGTTATGTTTCCAGACAGGCCCTGGGAAACATTATTTGTCTACTGGGATTTAAGTACAAAGTTAATACGTTTTCAAGCGCAATCCTCTTAAGAGCTACTTCTTAATTCAGCACTTGGAGCGTGTGATGTGTTTATGGCCTTGGATTATGTCCTGTCAGTATGACATTAGTCAGAAACATGCTCAGACCCTGTGTGTGTGTGTGTGTGTGTGTGTGTGTGTGTGTGGGAGAGAGAAAGTCTGTACTGATTACAACAAAGACGCCACTCTGTTCACACACACTCCCAGCAAACACTCCCGCTTATGATCAATTTTCCAGACTGAGGTGAACCCTAAAGAAAACAGTCCCCCCTGACCTCAGTGGAATTCAGCTGGGCTTGCAGTGGGGGAGGTTCAGGGATCCACTGAAAGATCCCAGGAGATTTTCCAGGCCACTGGATCACTGACCTTGGCTCCGGGAGTGTCCACTCCCTAGGTCAGCCGATGACCAGACCACAAAATACACAAACACACACACACACACACATTCACATGTCAGTTCTTCAGCGTGTTTGTCACTTCTAATCTGCTAGGAGGATGGCCCTTTGCTGCACCAGTTGCAGGATGTTTGCTGTTGGCATTGCTGCAGTAGCCACACCAGAGCATCTGCTGAGGAAAAATTCAGACTATTTGGATGCAACACATGGGAGTGTTTTTATCCCCCCCATCGCCCCACACTTCTATCTTGGGGTCGATTTAGTAACAAGAGGCGGGCTTGGGGCGGGTCGGGTAGTGGGCTGTTTTTGCCCCTGTGGAATTTCAACAGCCCAAGATTTACTGTCCTTTTATCGCATTGTCCCCCATACCGTCTTCTTTCTCTCTCTCATTACTCTCACTGTGAATGATTTTACTGCCCCCGACAATGGCTTTCTCTTCCAGTGAATTAGACCGATTCTCCACAGTCCTTCAGCTGCGAAGGAGCCCTTTTTGCCTGTGGCACTGCCAAAATTCTATTGATAACCACCCCCTGTTAAAAAAAGAAATGCCATACTGCACATTGTAAACATCCATTTAATGAGGTCCTGTAGGTTGCCATAGAGACTTCTGGTGGCCCCCTCGATGCTATGCAGTGACCTTACCATGTGGGAATGCATTGCCTCATTCAGGCAGGAGAAACAGTTGAGGCAAAGTCTCCCCTAGTACTCCCCCCTGAAAAATACAGTCTTTGCTGTCCTGTGCACCCAAAGAATTCTTGCCTCCTGACCACCCACCCCCCCCCACCTTACCCTCCCCCACTTTCTCCTCTTCACTCCACTTTCACCCGACTAGCCATGGCTTGATTCCACAAGGACGTGATAACAGGGTCGTGGGCTTTGCCGCGGATTTACAGGCCAGTGGTAAAGTTTACAATGGGCTTACACCTTTGACTTCCAGCTGCACAGATGGCTTGTGTTGTTGGACACAGGAAGTGCGGATTTGTGCGGACCAGACCCAAAGCAGAAGGGGGCTTTTGATTTCTGGAGGGCATCAGTAATAGCACTCAGGCTAATTGGCTCTGGTGGGTTTTCCTTTATTCTCCTGCATAGTTTGACATAATGGTGACCCCCGTGGAAAAACATTGAGAGTTTAGCTTAGGGTCTGTCTCATTTGATCTCCCTCTCTCTCCCTCGCTCCATCTCTCTTTTTAATGAAGGGGAGAAGGCTGGAGGAGAGGGAGAGAAAGATAAAGACCTCGATCCCAGTGTTGGTGCACATACCCATAGTGTGAAGACTTCCTCGTGTCCCCTTTGATCATACAGCCAGAAATTCTCATTCTGAGCTTTCTGAACACTTGAGGTATTTTCACACAGGAACTGTCCAGAATGCGAGAGGATATCAGCACTGACTGCTATAGGCTCAAGAGGTCTTTTGGATCTCATAGATGAGAGAAAATGCTCTGACTGTAATGTTTTGTATTCCTGGAAAATCCTCCCTAATCTCTTTGTTGTTGTTTTTTTTTTTCTTCTCCATCTCACCACTCCAGACAGTTTAAGACGGTTGCTGAATATAAAAAGCATGCTCTGTTCTCAAAAGCCCACTAATAACCTCAAATGAGTGGGTAAACCTGCAAGAATCTACCGGCGTCTTTAGGTGGCTGCTGGAAATTGATGGGGTTCCGGGCGATTATTAAGGAGAAGGTGACACAGGTAGCTCTTACACCTGCGTTAGCACGCTCTAAAAATAACTTGAGGGCGTAATTTGTTTCGTTTGTAAGAGCGAGCAGGGGGATCTACTGAGAACAGCTACTCTGTATTTGAGCATCTGAGTGGTGTAATTAAGCTGTCGTGGCCTGCAGCTCCACAGAGCATATGGCGACCAAATGGGGAGTCTTCAGAAGTGGCTGTTAAAAGTATCGACACACAAGGCTGTTTCGAGTCTCAAGCACCTGTTTTGCTTTTTTTTCCCCCTTCTTTTTTGCGTATCTGTGATGAATGCACAGGAACTGACCTGAACTTAAACCAACAATGTCCCGACCTTGACAGCCGCGATGGAATGCTGACTAGAATTCCCCTGCTGGTCAGCGCTGCCAATCCAACGTGTTTACCAGCCACCAAGTTAATTATTAACAATTTCTCCTGTCCCCTTTGATGGGGCAGGGGGGGCTGCTGCTGTGGTGCTATGTGAAGCGGGGTGGCGGGGGGGGGGTAAACAGCAGGAACCCCAAGACCAGTCAAGAAGCGAAAGGACCTTAACAAGCTTTTCCTTTTGCCAGCATCTGTCAGAAATCGACTCAAGCTGCGACAGCAAAGCCGCGCTGCTAATGAGAGGCCAGTTCCCGGTGACTTTAGCTCTGTGGCTTATAATGGAATTTGCCACCGGTGGCCTCCTCTGACTCTGTGCTACTCATAGAGCTCAGCCGCTAAGTCCTTCACGGCCACAACCACGTCTTCAAAAAGCCGCCACCTCCTCCTCCCCACCCTCCGTCCTTCCACCTCACCCTCTTCGTTCCTACAAGCCCAGTGGGGCCTGTCTTTCTCGGCTGCGGAGAGGGAGGAGACTTTCCCAAGGGGGATAAAGCCAAAACCACAGGTCTTCACTTACCCCTGCGCTGGCCTCTTGGGAACCCTGGTGTGGTTTTTGTGGAGCGTGTGGGATGCATGTAGGGCCGCTGATGGCCTTGTTTGGATGTAAAGTGGAGGTGCCATTGTGCCTTTGTGCTGTGGGGAGAGGGCTGACACCGCAGGGGTTTCGAGGGGGGGTGTTTGACTCTCAATGGTTAAATTTAACTGATTAATGAAAGCTGGAGGCACCATTGGGAGACTCTGGCTGCAACTGAATGACTGCTCACAAAAAGCACTAATCAACAAATTAGAGGGATGGATTCCCTTGGACGTGCTCGTGGTCTTTGTGTGGGAAGAGAGGGCTGTGCCGTTCGGAGCAAAGGGTTTCTCTTTCAGTAGGCTACGGAGAGTATGGAAAGGGAAAGAGAGAGAAAAATGTGAGTGAGTGAGAGAGAGAGAGAAAGAAAGGGAAAGAAGTGTTTCACAAAGGCTCAATCGTTCTGTTCTTCTCTTTTCTTTCGCAAGAAGTATAAGTTAGCTAAAGGGGAATGGCTCCTATCATTAAGGTTTTCAGCAAAGTCAAGTGCAATTCCTCTTTCTGACAGGGGGAGGTGCCATTCAGGACCAACACATCATTATAGATTAATTGTGAGGGTATGATAAATGTAACTTCGAATGCTTTCCTTCTTAGAAAAAAAAACCCAACAACTTGAAAAAAGGAATTTGCCAAGACATTTGTTTTCAAGAATGTTACACTCACATCCAACAGAAGATTGCCTAAGACCATGTACAAAAAAGGCCTTTCATTTACATGGATTGGCAATTTGTGTAGTTTAGATACTGCTGTATCTGACATGGCTCACAGAGGCCTTCTGCAATGTCTGTGTTCTGTCTTCATTTTGAAAGAGAGTTTGAACAGGAGGGAAGGAAGCCCCATGATGCAGGTCATCTTTTCAGAGTGAGCGCAGATGGTGTGATGTCATGGTGAACTACAGTAAACACTCCAGTGGCCATACGCTGCAGAGAAACATCCCTGTTTTTCATTTCTGTCAGTCTTCCTGGTGCATTTGCATGAAGCCAATCAGCTGTACCCTCAGCCAGTCCCTTGATTTGGTTATGAGCCACCAGTGAAAGTACCTGCTGTCAACCTGCTGCCAAAAATTCTGGTGATAAGACATGTTCGGACCCTCCTCGGGCCGACGTTACATCACAGCCAAGGCACGGAAATGTGAGGTGTTATGCAACCCGTACTTCTGTGCTAATGAGAGTTACTTGGAATTGTTGTCGAAACACACACAGCGCTTTTTTGTTCAAGAATCTAAAACTTCATGCCAGAGTGAGAGGCATCTCTGTCTCTATCAGTGTCATGTGATCTCCCACTGTTTTTGTATCAAGTCATAAAGAAGAACAGAGGTGTGTGTGTGGTGTGTGTGTGTGTGTGTGTGTGTGTGTGTGTGTGTGTGTGTGTGTGTGTGTGTGTGCATCCTGGAAGGAGGAGAGTAAAGCCTTAGAAGGATGTTTTAGTTATGAGTGGGAGTGGCACATGAGGCATCCCAGCTCTCTCCAAATGAACAAGGAGGATGACTCTTATCTCCAAATATCTATAGAGCAGAGAGGGAGAGAAAGGAAGAGCGAGATAGAGAGAGAGAAAGTGTGTGAGAGAGAGAAAGAGATAGAGAGAGAGGTAAAGAGGCTGGTTTTGATGGAGAGGGGAATCAGTCTTCTGCTGATGTTCAGAAACGGATCTATTACACCCTTGCGCTCTGACTGATTGGAATGTCCCACCTCCCTCTGTAGTGCACACACCTGGGCAGTGCTGATAGAGGTTTTCATTGCCATGTCAAGGGGAAAGGTATGTGAAGAGGTTTTTTAAATGATGCATTTCTGTCAGCTTTGAAGTGTTGGATGAGGTTCTCTCTGACCAGTTTCACGGCTGGTTTTGGTTCCATGTTGATAACTTTCATATGGTATTTCTTTGAAATCCGCCTGTGTCTTGCTGTATGTTGAGATAATTTGTCTGTCCATTAGTGTGATTTGGCTTATCTTGACCTAACCTTAGAATTTAAATGTGATATTACAGCTATTTAAAAGCAATATTTTGAATAATGTTTGACAATAATGCAAATGGGAACACCGGCGTAATACATATTTATCTAAAATGATAAGGTAATATAATGCAACTCAGTGTAAACAAAAATGTTTTGAATACCCTTTTCATATTATGCTGCTTCTTCGTCACTGTTTATCCGAGGCGATATGTTAGAGCACAACCCTGGCCATGGGTAGTGTTGATGCTCGCTCAGAGTGTTTATTGAGTACTCTGTAATGGCCGATTTGACTCACAGGGAAATTTTGATGTTGGAAAGAAACAGCTCTGTGTTGCCGAGGCCCTGAATTTGCATGAGGAACACACAACACGCCCGGGTCTCTGTGCATAGATGGGTGGTGATCAGCCTAGTAATCCTGGATAAGCGTGTAGTCCTTCTGGCTAACTGGACTGATCTCGGCTCTTGAAAGATGTTGGCCATAGAGGCCATAAAACTAGAGGCCATATGCCTTTTTTAAACATTTCTTTTTCTCTCTAGTGTAACAACATAACTCTTGTTATAACCCTAAAACTTGTTTTGTCCCCAAAAGCAGCCTCTCTAAGGGCATGTTTGGGATGAGTTAGGATGCTCCTTGCTTTTAAAAAAAGGGCTGCATTCCTTCATCAAATCTGTACAAGGGTGGGACCGCAAAGACAATTGAGGTGAGAGCTGAATGCCAGCACCATGGTGTAGCCTCTAACTAAAAGTCTAGGTCTGCACAGGCCTTCTATGTCTGACTGCCACTGCTAGACACAAACACACACACACACACACACACACACACACACACTCACACTCACACAGTGCAGATTGGGATCGGATGCCTTTGCATAGATTCCCTTGGCGGAAGCGCTGAGGCCAGGCTCTGTATAGAGGCCTTTGTTTGCTTCTCCTCTCCTGGAGAACGGATGAAATATGTTTTCGCAGTCTCCCTAGGGGGCAAAACATGGACCAGCAGCGGCCGTGACATTATATTCTCCATGGCACAGCCTGTGGTTGCCGCCACAGGCATAGTATTAGGGGGGGAAACATATCGGAATAATGGGGGGGGGGGGGGGGGGGGGGGGAATGCGTACCTCTGATTGAAAGCTCTTTTTACCCCATCAGCAAGCCCCCTTTGTTATGATTTATGGCCATTATGCCTGAAGTCTGGATGTTTTGTACGGAATTCCTAAATATGTTGACTTCCTTTCCGTGGTGATAAATCATCCTACCCCCCCCCCCAAAAAAGATTGCCAATCTCTCAATCTGTTCCACGCTCCTCAACAACTCCATCATCAGGCTCATCATTCCTGCCTTCACTCCTGGCAGCGAACACACAAGTCTGATTCATTCTCGTCAAACCTAAAGGTAGACCAGCCTACCCCCCCACCACACACACACACACACACACACACACCACAACTGCACTGCATGCCCAGGTGTGAGGTGTGTGTGTGTGCGCGCATGTGATAATGATATGAGAAGGAAATGTTCCGTGCTGTAGACCTACAACCCCGTTGGCTCTTTCCCCATCCCCCCATTCTTGTAAAGTTTCACCCACCAGGTAGGAATGGGAAGAATGGCAAGTTGAAAAGTTTAAGTGAATAACCCCCCACACACACACACACACACACACACACACACACAGCAGCCTGATGTTAATAATTATTTGTTACGGTATTTGTTAACCAATTATGACCTAATGGGCCCTCTGAAAAGCATTTTAAACCACATTGATTGCAAACAGACTCCTAAAACCTGAGGGTTTCTGAAAACTGAGCCTCTGCAGGAGATAAATGAAACCCATTTGAAAGCTCAAACATGTAGCTTTAACTGGACAGTATTGCCTTTGGCCTAATTGGGGGCCAAACAGCGGACCCATTGCTTTTCTTACTCACCATCTCAATCATCTTCTTAAATAAGACATTATCTATATTCCATCTTAATCCTTTTTCCGACTCCTCAAACATGTCTCTCATGCACTGAGCCTTGGCTGACGGGTCAGCAGTAACATTATAATCTGGGTCTATAATGGAATCAAATTCATTCTTACTCCCGTCATCAAAGTAACTGCTGTACTCTGCCTCAGTGAAGTTCCCTTCGCTCGGGTCATCCGCCATTTTCAGCCATTGATGGCATTGACTGACGTAGTGCCGTCACTATGGATGAGAATGTGCTCTGACTGCCATGCCAATGAGCCTGGCTCCGGTGCAGGTTTGGTACCCAATAGTCCTGGTTTCAAGGCCAGGTGGGGTGAAAGCTCTCTCCCTAGCGCTACTCGTTGTCTAAAACGTGGCTCTAAGGGAGAAGCATGCAAATGTTGCATCTGGTCTTAATGAATATATCCACCAAGAAGTGACCTGAACCCTCTTAAGTCCTTCAGTGTATGTTTAACAAATTGTTATTCTATGGCATTTTCTTGTCACAACGTGGTTTAAGCTGCTTTCGCAGTTTAGTGCAGTGCAAGGATGTGTTTGTTCGTACAGTTTGTAGAGTTGTAATAAAAAGCAATCCAAATACACCACCAACTCTTGTCTTGAGTTACTCACTGCTCAGACCAGCTGCATTAAAAAGACTGAGTTTGTTCGATGTAGACGCTGAGGTAGGCAAAAGAGCAGAAAAAAACACCTACACACTGAATATATGAGGCCAAGCTGGAGTCCGTGAGTGAAGATACTGCTGGTGTGGCATGTACAGGGCCTGGTGTTATGAATAGACCCTTTTCTGAAGCCTTTACTTCAGGAGTGATGTGCTGTGACTGTGTCCGTGCATGTCCCACTTCAGATGTGGCAACCAAAATATCTCGTAATAATAGTATGATGATGCTAGCCTGCTTGCTTGCGTGCGTGCAATAGATTGTGTAATATTTGTATCTGGATATTATACATACTGAATGAACATTTTGCGTTTGTGTGTGTGTGTGAGTGCTCTAAATTGTGTAACATTTACTGCTTGTATACTATTCATACGGAATGACCTGTGTGTGTGTGTGTGTGTGTGTGTGTGTGTGTGTGTGTGTGTGTGTGTGTTGCATGTCTGCGTGTGTTTATGGATGAGTCCAATATGTCAAAACAGTGTGCAGTCAGCGCTTAGTCACTTCTACATCCCACCCCTCCCATTAGATGAGTCTTCTCTCTCTCTCTCTCTCTCTCCCCCTGTCATTACCTGTTCTGCACGTGGGCTGAGTGACCACTTGTCAGTCATCAGTCTAGACTCCGATGACTATCCCATCAGCCCCCTGAGCAGCAGCAGCTGTTCTCTGCTTTGAAACTGCTCGCGTCTGTAGAGTTGTCATCCCACCTTCTGAAGATATCCCTCGTGTGAGAATGTCGAGCTGTCTCTCTTCAGGTGTCCGGGGCTCTTTGTTGTGCGTTTGTTCGCGGAGTTTCCGATGAAAAGAATGTAGCCACCTGTCGGGCAACGTCACGGTTAAAATAGCTCCGCTAATGTTTGGTTTCGACCAAACCACAAGGCTGTCTCAGCTGTTAAATGTTTTTTTTTTTTTTTTTTGTGTGTGTGAGGGGACACCCATCAATTTTACACTTGTTGATGTTTCTCGAACAAAGAAGTCAGTGACCTCTTGACTGGATGTTCTAAAGTGTGACGCGTCCTTCTTTGTTTTGGTGCTCAGGAGGACACTGGTGCCATCGGGATCAGCATGTGTCAATGCTGAAATGTTTAGTAATATCTTCTTTAGGCTGGGAGCACACGGGCAGGGTTTCACGGCGGGTTTAGTCATTGTTTCCGTGCCCTTTGACCTTGGCTGCTGCTGAGTGGAGTTTTTGTTGGCTCCTGTCTGGGATCCTGCTAGAATCTCTGTTCCTGGTTTAGTTGAAAAGTCATACTCACACAGGCCCACACACACACACACACACACACACACACACACACAGTCACTCCTACTCACTCACTCACTCTCACTCACACACACATACACACTAACTCACTCACTCACTCACTCACTCACACACACACTCTCTCTTTCTCACTCACTTACATATTCTCTCACACACATTCACTCTCTCTCTCTCTCTCTCTCTCTCTCTCTCTCTCTCTCTCTCTCTCTTTCTCCCTCTCTCTCTCTCAGACTCTCTTTCTCTCTCTCACACACACACACACACACACACACACACACACACACACACACGCACACACACACACATGTTCACATACATATTCACTTTCATACACACACACACACACACACACACACACATACCTCCCCTTATCTTGCAACCCACATGTTCTCCAAGTAGTTTTCATTCCATAGGCTTACTACTCTGGGAGCTGGAGATGAGATCATGGCACTATGCAACGTTCATGTATGTCCAAGGACCTCTTTGAATCTTATCTCACACAAGTGGGGAATCAAAGCAACACTTATCAAGGGCTTCCTGGTAGGTCTCTCCTGCAGAACAATGGTGCATGTTATGCTAGTACTTTCAATTTACAGCTGAAGTTACAGCTGTGGGGGTTCCAGGTGTGAAGTTTGTCTTTTGTTCCCACTTGCAATTTTTTTCCGATGACGAGTAATACGATGATGATGAAAATGATGATGAGGCCCTCTAATTGCTTATCTATGACGTGTCACACCGTTCCAGACTTGCGGCAGTGACTCATGTGTTCTTCTCAATGAGGTTAGTATAATAACCTTTTTATTATCCGACTGATTACCTCAAACCCAGGTGTCAAAGCCACACAGGCTCACAAATCTTCTTTTGGCAGGTGTCACACCACGTTTGGCAGCTAACTGAAAGTCATCGGAATCTAAATTTATAATCTCAGAGCTTGGTTGTCAAGTCTGCTGAGTGCAGGGTATAATGTGATGCTTTGGAAAGCACACCTGCCCCATGAATGCCAGGATAGCCCTCTTCTCTCCTAAAGCTGGTCTGTTAACACAGTGGTTCGATGGCTGACTAAGGTGATAATACTATGACAGTTGCTTTGGCCACTTTTCACACAGGGGTGTGAAATTGAAGTGAGCCACTTCCTGTAGTGTGGTCCATCTATTGGCCACGGCGAGGAGTGTGTGTAGAGAGAGGAGAGCGTGCGTCAGCACCTCAGTGGTATTCTAAGACAGATGGCTTTTCACCCCTTACTGGTATTCGACACATGGCGTAGGTGACCGTACAGAGCGCAAAGCTACATTTAACTAGGATTACTGTGGGATAAACAAGACTTCTCTCTTTAAGTGTTCAGTAAGGTTGTTAAAAACATCGTTATTTGAGCCATGATAATGATGTTATTCTTAAAATATGGTGCTTCCAAATGTTGTTGTACATTCTTTGTTTCTTGATTCCTTACATTAGGTGTTGCATTTCTGCATTTCTTAACATTTTTCAGTCAGAAAATGGAAACAGATTCAATGTAAGGCTTGAAAGGCAAATGTGCCTTTTTGACCAAAAACACCCCAAATTGTATCTTCAAACTATTTTTGCTGAGAGAGTTTGGAGTTGTGTTTTGGTCAGCAAACCTGTATTGGCATGAGGTAAAAACAGTGTTGAGACAGAAACTAACCTGCTGGTCAATGGTTCAACCCTGAAACCAGTGGGGTTAATGAGTTATCAATGAGAGAGCTGCCCAGGGGGCAAAAAACACCAGGAAAGGGCAAGAATTTGGGGATAGTGTGCACGTGTGTAGTACTTTCCCGTAACAGACTCATCATTTTCCTCACAGCATGTAATAACAGGCAGAGCTGTGCCGTGCTCTTTGACTGACAGACAGGCAGACAAACACGCAGGCAGGCAGGCAGAGAGACGTGTTTTGTAGCGAAAGGGAGAAGAGTGAGTGTGTCTTCTGGTCAGGGCCAGCGCACGCTGACTGTGCCCATGAATGTTCCCAAGGATGATCTCAGGCCTTACTCATGGAAAACAGGCAGAGCAGTGTGCCACGGGGCGGGTACCGTGGTCCTGTAGAGGCTTGCTTTCACGTCATCCGCCTCCGCTGCTCCTCCGTGTCTGCATCTGGGTCCTGAAATGATGGGGCTCGGCCCGCCTCACGGCATCGCTCTGACGTCACCCACTCGTGAAACTGGCGATCTCGCCACCGTGCAGCTGAATGTAACACTTAGCAGAGAGTAAACTGAGCGCGAGGGCAGAAATCTCGACCAACGCCTTTGTTTGTCTGCAGAAGTAAGAGCGGGGTCGGTGACAGCCCCTGTAGGGTTAGACTGTGGGGCTGGTATTTAAAATAGAGCATAACTCTCATTTAGCTCTCAGATAGCTTAAACGTCAAAAACATTTTTGATTGTAATCACTAGTAACTCTAAAACACATTGAACTGACAGACTGTGTTTAAACGCTTATTGTTTGCATTCATGCAACATGGCAATTTACCTGTAACATAACATAGTAGCTCCTACTTTTTTTGACACAAATGTAGACAGGCTGACGATATTTATTGTCTGCCAAACCCGTCAGATTCCAAGAAAATTCCCAGTCTGGGATGGTAGTGTTTTGTGCCCTAGTACAGTATGTAGAGCATCTATGCATGAAATGCTTAAAATAACATACACATTTTTGGCAGTCTTGACATTTGTGTAGAATTGTCTGTCATTGTTGTGTGTGACCTGTCATTGCCTGCCCAGGCAGTCAGGCCTGGTGGGAGTCTTGTCAGTGTTGAGGGTTGATCTTAATCTAATCCCGTGCCTAATCCTGTGCTCCAATCTCCTCTCCTCTCCTCTCCTCTCCTCTCCTCTCCCCTTCCCTTCCCTTTTTTCACTTCATTCTTCACGGGGCACAAGCGATGGGAAGATCACTCCAGTGGCACACTGTATAGACAATCCCAGCCAGTGAGGCCATTCTTTAAAAAAAACTAAAGAAAACATTTTTTTCCACGAGCGGGTGGTCGTCATCTTTTTGACATTGTCCTGCTTTCCATCTAAGTTCCAGTAGTTCAAGCTAGTTTAAATGCTGGAGCCCCCTCCCCCCCAAGCTCTTTCCGTGTCCCAGATACTTTTTTCAACCCCCCACCCCCCCCCCCCCCCCCCCCCCCCAGCACGATGTTCTTGTCCCACTATTCCCAGTCTTGACTTCCATGAGCCCAGGAGCTGAGAGGAAGTGGTTGGTCTTTCCAAAGAATGTGGATCTCGGTAATTAGGGCACGTCAGTAATCATTTTCGAAGAATGCCCCGCCACCCACCACACCCCACCCCACCCCCGTTACTGTTAATGCTTCAGCGTTGAAGGCACAATGGGATTGGAGCCACAAAAGTTAATATTCTCAACCGCACAATACTTTCCTTCCCACAAGGTATGAGGGGCCAGCGACCAACTACATGTCGTCTGCAGAGTGCACTTCCTGTAAATCTAAAGTTGGCAGGCTGCAGCGGGCAATATTGTTCTGTGTATTTTGAATGCGAGGAAGACGCATGTAGAAAGGGAGCCACATCCTGGCCCCAGTGGGTGGAGTGTTTGACTTTCTCAGCACCTCATTGAGCGGCGGGTTAATAAGTAGAGGACCTTTTGATCTCGTGTGTGGAAACTAGGTTAAGAGCGGAGGAATGTTAGTATGAGGAAGAATAGCTGGGAAAAGAGATGCTGCTTGTTGTTTGTGTCTGTAGAGTCATGGGAGGGGATTTTAAAGCACGTCTTGGAGATGTCAATCATCTCAGTGGAACTCCCCAGCTTATCCCTCACTTTCACTTTCTTACACAGTCGGCACTCTTTGGGGACACACAGACACAAACTGACACTCGCTCCTTTGCACATACATTTCAGAATTTTGTTTTGGATTTGTAGACTAAACATTAAATAAGTCCCACATTTTAACAGTTACATATATTGTCCATGCACACTTCAATTGGCAGCAGTGGTTCAACGACAGTAAAACCATTTTTTTACCATCTTTCCTACGAATGTGGCAACTTCAAGTTTTGTCTGACACATATATACAGTCTTCCTCGTGTTCTTTATCGGACACATTCATACTCTAATTTACTCTCTCTCTCTCGCTCTCTTGCCTCTCTCAGAGTCTCCTCGCCTGTCCACGGGCTCGTCCGTAGGGAGCCATGATCCCCTGTCTTCCGTCACCGCGGGCGACTGCTGCGGCCTTCCCTGCTCCGAGCACTCCGAGGACGAGCGTCCCGTGAGCCTGGTGTCCACCCTCTCGTCCAGCTCCTCCAGGGACGAGGTCCTGAGCAGCAGCGGCGGCGGCACAACCCCCCTCCCCCTCTCCACACCCTCGCACCCCCCCTCAGAAGGAGAGGAGGACATCGACCTGCACCTGAGCCCCCCAGAGGCCCCCGGAGAGCCCTCGTCATCAGGAGACGCCTGCGACAGCAGAGAAGGGGACGTCCACTTGCCCCCTGCAGAGAGGACGCCCAGGAAACTCTCCTTACCCAACTCACCCACACGCTCACCCTTCGCCACCGTCGCCATGGCACCCAACCCTCAGCTCACCTACCTGGACCGTGTTGTCATGGAGATTATCGAGACGGAGCAGATGTATGTGCGGGACCTTTGCAACATAGTAGAGGTGAGAAACCCACATGATCCGAACTCATAATCACTTGTAATGTACATTTACCTTAAGTCTTCCAGATGCTTTCACTCAGAATGACATCAGTATTTGTACTCCCTAGGAGACCCCTCCTATAGCACCTGGCTCTACCAGTTAATACAAACAGTAATAAATGATTAAGATTATTAGTACTGCAATAAAGATAAAGCATGCTATCCTTGAATGACATTAGGCCTCTTAGACTATAAAATAATCTCTTTATGCCCGCCGCCTCAACACTTGCTATATCATTTAGCAGCTGTGGTGAATTTAATGGCTCTCCATTGGAGTGTAAAGGCCAAAAACAAATAGCTGGGTCTGGTGGGTGCCAGAGCCGGGCTGTTTTGGCCCCGCCGCCGCGGCTGCTCTCGCCTCCTGAATGAAACGGTCGTTGTGGCCCCGCGGTTGGAACAGGATAATAGCATTTTTTCAGCAGCATCAGCCGTCTCAAGTATCTGGGTGCATTTTCATCATCTGAATGAAACGCATTTACAGAATCCATTTATTTCCCGAAAAATGAAAAAAAAAAAACGAGTTGCAACCAGGCGGAAACAGGTTGAGAGTTTTTTTTATTACTGACATCACCAGACAATTTGGGCCCAATAGCCTCTCGATTCTTAGAAAAACACAGTCCTCACCACAGGCCATAGAAGGGAACGTTAGCAACCAAACCAATCACGGTGTGTCCTGGCCTGTCCTCTCTGCTCGGATGAAAGACAAACGGCAGTGTGAAATAGGAGTCCACGTGACGCTAACGCTCAGGAGTTTGGGGCCATTTCCTGTTGTAGTCGGCCTCATGGTTTTACAATCTTCCCTGAAGCCCCATGGGCAGCGTAAATCAGCCCTCTCTCTTGACAGAAGGGCGTTTTATTTTTTATTTTTTTTTAAACCAACAGCGTGTTGAAAAGATGAAAAGTGGGAAAGGAAAACATGAAAGTTTCTTAACCACAACCTG